>NC_056749.1:83158550-83188550 GCF_019279795.1 Protopterus annectens
CAGCAGGACCAGCACAGGGCTGGGCCAAACATCCCCCCACAATTGCCAAGGCCACCACAGGCAGGGGGTGACTCGGAGGAGGAACAACCTGACCTTGTCCCAGTAGGCAGAAGGAGGCGTGCCCAGTATGCCCTGGCCTTGGCAAAGAGGCAACGCATAGCACATACGTTTGGTCAGTAGGAACACTGGGACTGATACCCGCTCTGACTCACTCATACAGTAACAGGGATGCCTAACATGACACAACCTGCTGCCAAACATGTACAGGGAGTGTAGTATGTGTATCCAACAGAGGTGGCCCTGCAGCACCACCTGAGGCATGAATGCCATGTGTTAAGTAATGTAATATCATGTACCATATGCACACCTGAGGACCCCAACTAACATCCACCCTCAAGAATCATAAACCACAAAAACACAAACCCACCCCATGGGTACCACAAGGGATAGGAACCTAGATGTAATGCTACCCAATGCCAGAAGTATAAACATCAAGATGTGTGCAGTGTAAACACACACAGTATAGAGAATGTAGATATCAGTGCTGTAATAGAAAACAGGGTCAAAGCCCACATCAGCACCCTGACACTACCAGGTCACACGTCATACAGTGATGTACATGTTCAAAAACATGGAACAAGATACAAAATGAGGGTGACTAGCAATAAATAGCATGGATAACCACACACCCATGTTTGTACCACAACAAGAAGCAACATGGAATAGCCATGGTCAAAAACCAATGGCTAAAACTGACTACTACTATATAGCTTGCTGCAGACCACTGTCCTAATAGCAGGAACTGCCCCAGGCCTATGTGCATAGGTTCATAGGTTCATACTAGGCTATCTGCCCTAGGGCATTAATAAGCCTAGCCCAGAGTTTTGTGGCTTCTGCCACCCCTTCAAGTTGATGGATAATATTTTTTTATTTTATTTTATTTTACATTTGTTGACCGGGCTAGTCCAGCTGGATAATTTCCATTTTCAGTGGAGGCCCGGGGAGAAAAGCTCCACAGTTAAAACAAGGTTAAACATTTAAGCAACAATGCATACATTTTAGTGTAGTAGAAAATACAGCAAAAAAAAAAAAACAGGTAAAAAACAAATAGCCTAAGCTATATATTCATATTTTTTTTTTTTTTTTTTTTTTTTAGAACAGTACAGTAATTTAGTCATTTGAAATAGCAGGGAAAGATAGTGATTTTTACGTAGGGAGGTATGGCTGAAGAGCGAAGAAGTCATTTAGTCTGGATTGGTACAGGAGCAGAGCCAGAAGTTGTTAAGATGTAATAGAAGTTGTTTTTTGAAAAGTTGAAAGGAGTCTAGTGAGGTAATGTGTGGGGGAGGTTATTCCATATTTCCCTATGGAGTTTGAAAATAGACAGTTACCTGCTGAATTTGTAATTCTAGTTGTGGTGACTTGTATCTTTTCGGCAGATCGCAACTGTTTCAAGTTTTTGTAAGGAGTAAGGAGGTTACTGAGAGCTGGTGTTTTTGTTGGTTGATAAAGAATGTTATGTGTAATTAAGAGTTGTTGATAGATAAGCTTGTTAGGTAGTTCTAACCATTGTAATTGTTTTAAGTTATTACAATGGTGAGTTCTGTACTGGGATGCTGTGGCAAAACGGGCTATATTATGATAGGATGTAGTTAGTTTTTTCAGGTTACCTTTAGAGAGACTGGTGTAAATAGAGGAAGCATACAGTAGGGTGGAGATAAGATGTGATTGAGCTAAGGTGGTCCGTGCTTCTGGAGTAAGGAAGGGTTTTATTCTGTACAGTGAACCTATCTTTTTATTTACTGCTTTTATAGTGTTATTGATATGACAATCATAGTTAAGAGTATTATCAATAGTAACACCAAGCAGTTTGGTAGTAGAGTCTGGGGAGATAAGAGAATTGTCAGCTGCAGTAATAGTAAAATTTAGTTGAGGAGATTTGTGGGTAGGTGAGAATAGTAATAGTTTTGTTTTCTTGGAGTTGAGAAGGAGACATCTTTTGAGAACCATTGTTCACGGTTGAAAAGGTAGATTGTGTGAGTGACTGGAGTTCAGATTGGGTGGGAGCTGTACAGATGATGGTAGAATCATCTGCATATTGTATGCAGGTAGTGTTATGGATAGATGATTGAAGATCATTAATAAAGATTGAGAATAAGAGTGGGCCTAATATTGATCCTTGAGGTACTCCTAAGGAGATAGGTAGTAGAGCAGATAGAGAATTTTTCCAGAGTACTGCTTGTTGTCGGTTTTCAAGGTAGGATGAGAACCACATTAAGGAGGAAAAATCCAAGGCAAGTGAGTTTAGTATGTGTAGGAGAAGTTTATGGTTGACCATGTCAAGGCTTTTGACAGGTCTAGGAAAAGAGAAGCAGTTAGTTTGTTATTATTACGGTTACAGTTTATTGTGTTAGTAAAGGAAAGTAGTGCAGTGGTCGTACTATGTGAGGGTCTAAATCCATGTTGAGTGTTTGCTAGTAGGTTATTTTGAAGGAGATGGTTAAGTAGTTGTTTGTGTATACATTTTCCATGATTTTAGCTAGTGGAGATAATAGTGCTATTGGGCGGTAGTTAGAGAGGTCAGTGGATTTGCCTCCTTTATGTAAGGGTATGATGTGTGATATCTTCCAGATTGCTGGAAAATCACTTTCTTTTATGGATCTGTTTATTAGGATCGAAACAGGGTAGGCTATAGCTTTTGCTGCTACCTGAAGGAATTCAGCAGGAAGCTTATCTGCTGAGGGGGTAGTGGGTTTAAGTTTTTGTAAGAGAGATTGTATGTTAAGATCAGTTGGGAAGCATCAGGGGATAAATGGCTTGCTAGTGTTTGTATGGAAGTAGTAAAGAAGCTATTGAAGTTATTGGCTATTAAAGAGGGATTATCAGGGTCTAGATTCTGTGGGTTAGGTGTTACTATTTTACCTGGGGTAAGTAGATGATTGATAGTTGACCAGAACCTTTTTGGTTCTTTTTTTGTGGATTGCTGAAGTTCTACATAGTAGTTCTTTTTGTCTGAAATAATAGCATTTTTGGTTTTGTTTCTCAGCTCTCTATATGCCCATTATATTGCTGTGCCTCTGTCAAGCAGTGATACTGAGGTTATCCCTGGGGTATACCTGCAATCTCCCATCCATTGGTCAAGATCTCACTTGAACAAAGCCAGTGAGGTGCTCAGCCTTACATGTACCAGGATGTTGTTCCACAGCATAGGGACTCTCTGGGTGATGAATCTGTCCCTCCAGCACATCCTATTAATATCTGTGTTGAGGTTTAGGTCTCCTGCCCTTGTAGTTCTGATGGATGTAGAGGTCTTGAGGTGAAGCATGTTCAATAATTCTGGGTTGGACATAGCCTTGTATGTCAGGCACAGGTCACCTCTGAGCAGACGGTAAGTGACTGAATACAGCTGGAATTCCTTCAGTCGGGCAGCATAAGAAATATGTTTGAGACCCATTCACCTCCTGTTGAGGAATTTGTGGGCCCATCCAATTGCAGGTGTTGGGTCAGATACATTCTGAATGGGGCATTGTATGCAATCATTGGTCTGATGAGTGATGAGTACAGGGGAACAATGACCTCACTTGATCTAGATGTGAATCCCTGCATGATGAGGTGGCCAATGTAGAAGGCCTTCCAAACTACCCTGGCAATGTGAGTGTCAAACAAAAGGTTACTGTCAACCTGGGTGCCCAGGTCCCTGATAACCTCCTCTGTGCTTAGAGGATTGCCACCTAGATGGGAAGTAGTGGTAACCTTGTTCTTCCTGAAGGGTATGGCTATGCATTGTTTAGTGTTTAATGTAAGGTCATGGCTGTGGCACCAGTTATCCATGTCTATGAGACCCTTCTGAAGGATGTCTGTGTCAGATGGGTTTCCAACTATGCTTCCCAGTTTGCAGTCATCTTCAAACTTTGTCAGCCATAATCCTCCTGTGTTTGCTCGTACTTCTGAAAAGTAGATGCTGAACAAATGTGGGCCCAGGACTGAGCCCTGTGGGACACCACTTGTGACAGCTCTGGAGTGTGACATGGCACCAGCAACTTTGACCCTGTGTGTTCCATCACTTAGCTAGTTTGCAACCCATGCTGTGATGTATGGGTTCACAATTAAGCTGGTGATGTTTTCAATGATACCTGAGTGGGGTATTGTGTGAAAGCCTTTGCCAGGTCAAGGTAGGCTGTGTGGACTGCCTTGCCCACGTCAATGGCCTGGGTGACTGTTTTGAAAAAGTCAACCAAGTTTAAAAGGCATGATCTGCCCTTGACAAAGCCAAACTGGATTGTATCCAATGTCTGCAAGTCCCCTATGTCTTCATTTATAATTCCCATTATGATCCTCTCCATAGCTTAGCAGAACAGGCTTGTCAAGCTGATGGGATGGTAGTTTCTGGGGTTGGTGGAGGCACCTCCTTTGTGAAGTGGGTCCACCATTGCCGTATGCCACTCCTTGGGCACATATCCTGAGGTGAGGCTAAGATTAAACAGCTGCCCTAACTGCGGGTGTAATTACTCATTGAGTTCATGGAGCACACAACTGGGGACACCATCTGGTTCCATGGATAAAGTGTTTCCTGCCTTGGATAGAGCAGTTCCCACCCCAGCATTAGAGATGTTTGGGGGGCTACAATCCTCTGGTGTAGATACCCCTCCAGTTGGGGGGAGGGGGGGAGGAATCTGCAATGAACCTGTCAGCCAGTATGTTGGCAATGTCAATGTCTGTAGGTGCAGTGATATCTACATCATTCCGAACTAATTCTGAGCATATCTGGGAGTTCCCACCCAGGTTTCAAACATAGGCAAAAAAGGCCTCATGATTGTCCCTTGAGTCCTGTGTGGGTTTACTCTCAAAACTTGCCTCGGATGATTGTATGGGGGAACCTAGTGTTTTACTCACAATGAGCAGGGGTGTCTTCCCGCCTACGGATTACGCTCTATCTTGTAGTAGCTCCTTCCTTGTGTTGTAGAGCTTGTTTATGGCTAGGGTCCACCAGACTGGATGCTTGCCTGTGGTACAAAGAGTCTTTGTTTTGTTTGGGATTGCCTGATCCATGCAGTCCTGGAGGTGCTGGTAGAAGGCATTTCTAAGTGATACAGTGGCTTGGGTAATGGTGTCCGCTGGCTTGGGGGCCTTGAAAGAGACCACACCAGTCCTTAGAAACGTGAAGTCGGCATTTGAGAAGGTCTTCACTGTTTGTTTTTCCATCTGGGGTGTGGGTGGGATGTGGACTCCCACTGAGAGTAGTCCATGATCTGATCTCACCAATGATGGGTATACTTCTGGTGTTGAACAGTGTGACCCCATGTTCGTAATGATGAGTTCTAGTATGTTGCCTCCACTTGAGGGGATTGGGACCAGTTGTTCCATGGCATTTCAGTGTATGAACTCATGGAACCTTTGTGTTAGAGTGTTGTGGCATGATTAGTGATCCCAGTCTATATGTGGATAGTTGGAATCACCCAGTAGGATGGTGTTTGGAGATACATTTATCCCCTTCAGTGTTTGCAGGATAGCTGTGTGAGGTACCTGAGTTTGAGAGGGTGGCATGTAACATGCTACAAACTGCAGAGCAGTCTTGCCTACGGTCACTGGCACCTGGATGGTCTCCGATGCATCGTGTGTTGCCACCAACAATGAGGTGAGGGTGTCCGTGATGAATATGGACACCCACCATCCTTCTTGGTGTTGTCCGGATGCTGGTGCCGGAATGCATGATATGAGGTAACACCCGATAGTGCCGGGGTGCTGTCAAAAGCTGTGAACCAGGTTTCAGGCACAGCACAGACATCAATGTGCTACATACTGAGAAGGGCATAGAGTGTGTGCAGCTTGAGGTTGAGACCTCTGGCATTGAGCAGCAGTACCCTTAGTGTCTTTCCTTTACTGTGTTCTAGGTTGGTAGGTGTAGAATCTGAATCTTGCATAAAAAAGGCACAATGGGGGTGGCAAGAGCATCATCCGAAATCCGGAAGCCCAGGGGTGACAGGTGCAAGCCGTCCCTTGCAAATCACTGTGGCCTGTCCAGCATGTCGTCCCAGGCAGACAGACATTGGACCCCCTTTGAATGACACCATAGTCTAAGCAAAATAATACAGCTGATCATCTTGTCTCTGTTTATGTGGCATCATACTTGGTGAAGGTAGGATACTGCTGAAGGTCAGGGTCATACCTGCCTGGCCTACATAATCAGAGGGATCCTCTATGTCTCTTTTCATGTAGTCCAGGGAGGTACATCTCAGGTCGTTCACACCAGCATGGATAATGACTGGGTCAGACCTGTACTTGCAGTTGAGTGACCTGAGTGCTTGCATTATGTAGTGGATTCCAGTGCCCGATAGGCAGCTTACTGTGACCTCCTCCGTACCCGATCTGGTGAGCGGGACGTCAGTGTGTCTGACTATGGAGTAACCATAGACAAGTGTGTCTGGCATTGTTTTTGGCCTTAAGGGCTGTGAGTGTTTGGCACACCGACTCTGTGGTCAATGTGTTGCATGTGCTGTGCCCTGTGGAGGCAGTTGTGTGAGTGTCTGCTGTGGTGGCCACTGCCATTCCGGTATAATTCTGATCAGAGCCTCCGAGAGGGTCTCTGTGTGTCTATGTGTATGATCTTAAGTTGTGATAGTGCCATGTGAGACTGGATTTGTGATGTGTGTGGTTACCTTCACCTTCTCTCTGGTCTTGCTAGTCCTATGTTGAGAGAGCTCAGCCTCCACTTTGGCTATATAGTTGCATCTCTCACATGTATGTGTGTTTTATGGCAGAAGGGGAGGGTTGTCAGTGTACATGAGGCAAGTGTAACATTGCCTCAATATTCCCAGGTTCACCAGTTGAGCAGGAGAGGACACTAGCAACTGATCTCTAGACATGCTAGAAGGAATAGACAAAACGATGTTGGAATACAGGGAGATATCAAGCCCCCCAAACCACATCATACTGTTTGATTGACAATAGCTACACATACACCGGTGTTTCATAGTGTCATAGTCTACTACTAGGCTATCTGCCCTAGTGCATGTATAAGCCTAGCCATAGTGATGTGGCTATTGCCACCCCTTATACTGGTAATAAGTGTACAGAATAGATTCTGAAGATTGTGCCTCTGACTTAGTAGTGACACAGTATGACCCCCTTACGTAATTGAATAACATGACTGTGCCTCTGTCTAGTCTGTGCCTCCGTCTCATATGCAGTTGTCCAGATGTCTCCTGAAGAGAGTCAGTGAGGGACTCTGTCAAACATGGACTGGGATACTCTGCTAGAGTGTGAGATGCCTCTGAGTTATGACTCTGTCCTCCAGCATGTCCTATACATGTATGTGCTGAGGTTCAAATCCTCAGCTCTCATGGCTCTGGTGGATTTGAATTGCTTGCAGTGGAGCATGTCCACCAAATCCTGATTGGACATGGTCTTGTATGTCAGGCATAGGTCACCTGTCATTATGCGGTATGACACTGAACAAAGCTGGATTTCCTCTATTCTGGAAGCATATGACATGTGTTGAAGAACCCTGATCTTCATGGTAGGTACTTTTGGGGTGTCTCCAGCTGTTGCAATTGCTGGGTGAGGTACATACCATATGGGGCTTTGTATTCAATCATGGGCCTGATAAGGAGAAGGATAGTGGAACAATGACCTCCTATGATCTTGATGGAAAACCCTCCATGATAAGGTGGGCAAGATAGAAAGTCTTCCTAACCACTTTGGCAACAGGGTGTCAAAGAGATGTCACTGTCTACATGTGTCCCCAGGTGTCTGATTTGTTGTCTGTGCTCAGTGGGTTGCTGTCTATGTATTGATCTGTGGGTACTTTGTTCCTCCCAAAGGGGATGAATACACATCAGTTGCATTCAGTTTCAGGCCATGCGTCTGGCACCAGCTATCTGCCTTTGTGACGGCATTCTGTAGTATTTGTGTGCCAGCTGATGTATTCACTATGGTGCCTAGGTTGCAGTCATCTGCAAACTTTGTCAGCCACAACCCCCCTATGTTTGCTTTCACATCTGAAAAGTAAATACCAATTAAGAGGGGTCCCAGGACACATCCTTGTGGGACACCACCTGTGACTGGCTTCGAATCTGACAAGGCACCTGCAATGTTGACTTTATGGGTTCTGTTTCTTAGCCATTTTGCAACCTATCCTGCGACATATGCTGTTATATGTCAGCTGTTGAGCTTGGCTATGATGCCTGAGTGTGGTATTGTGTCACAGGCCTTAGCCAAGTGCAGGTAGGCTGTGTGTACTGGGTAGCCCTCATCGATGGCCCTACTGACAGTTTCATAGTAGTCAACTAGGTGCAAAAGGCAGGATCTGCCCTGTACAAAGCTGAACTAGGTGGGAACAAGGGTCCGTAGGTCAGTAATGTGTCTGTGTTAGAGCTCCATAATGACTCTTCCCATATCTTTGCAGACAAGGCTTGTTAAGGTTGTGTGGTGGTAGTTGCCATGGTCTGTGGAGGCATCTCCTCTGTGGAGTGGGACCACTGTTGCCGTACGCCAGTGTTCAGGTACATATGCTGTAGCAAGACTAAGGTTAAATAGCAGTTGTATCAACGGGTCCAGCCCCTTCTGGAGTTCACATAGCATGCAACTGGAGATACCAGCAGGTCCCATGGATGCTGTGTACTTGTCTTTGCTGAGTGTGGCTCTCACATGGACATCCAAGATGACAGTGAGGTTACATACAGCAGTGATAACTATCTTCTTTTGGGGGTGAGGGAGGGGTAAATCGCACTGAAGCTGTCCGCGGAATGTTGCCAATATCTGTCAGGTCACTGGAATATATGTTGTTGTGTACCAACTCTGAGCATATCCGAGGGTTCACAACCAGGTGTCTGACATAACTGAAGAAATCAGTGCGGTTACCTTCATTGTCTTTGGTGATTTATGTCCCCAAGCTGACCTTGCATGTCTTTATGAGATAATGTAGCTTTCTACTAGTGCTGATCACAGCTGTCTTCCCTTTTGGAGATGTAGCTCTGTCTTGCATTAGTAACCGTCATCTGTCATACAGTTTGTTTATGGCTGGGGTCCACCAGACAGGACACTTTCCCTTTGCGGAGAGGGTCCTGTTTTCATTTGTGATTGCATGGTCCATGCTGTCTGACATCTAGCTAAGGGGAGGTCATTGTGGTTCTGCAGTTATCTTTCATCAGCATTAGAAATGACCACAACAGCCCCTGTGGGTGTACCTCATGCAGACACATCCAGCACCTGTAAAGTCCACAACAGTACCTCACCAGGAGTATGACAGAGCTGGAACACATGTAATGTGTAGTCTGATTAAACAGAGAGCAGCTCCACACACTGCCATGCTGTCCACCCAGATGCAAGCTGTGCCTGATGTAGAAAGCCATGTCCAAGCTGGAATCAATGCACATGCTGCACCTTGTACAATCTGAATGGCAGGGAGCTATGCACATGAGGGACCTGAACCCCAGCACTGACATATATAGGACAGGCTGTACTGCATTATCCAAACACAGAAGCCACCCCACACATGAGTAAACTACCAGTACAGGTTGTCCGTGAGACACTCGTTGAGTCCCCTCAACAGGAATCCTAATGAGTGCATGGGAGATGGGAGGTTTACCCTGGGTATCAATGTTATGTCACAGGTAGACAGAGGCACAGTATACTAAACAAGACATATGTCATGGCAAACTTCACTTACAATGTGTTGATGGACAAACACACTCTCTGACTAGCATTAGAAATGGCCTAGGGCACATCGGTAGTGTTCGCCAATGTACACCCATGTTGTGGAATACACTACTGATGTTGGATGAGGCTATTGTAAGTAGTTCACATCTGAACATAATGCAACATGGTCAGATAGGTTCATAGGTACATAGGTTTATACTAGGCTATCTTCCCTAAGGCAGGTATAAGCCTAGCACAGGGTTCATTGGCATACACCACTCCTTATATGGAAACAGTACTGTGCCCATTATTGTGTCATGCCTCTCTCCAGCAGTGACACCGTGACGATCCCCGGGTTAAACGTATGACCTTCCATCCACAGGTCAAGATACCTCTTGAACACAGCCAGCAAGGTGCTCTGCCTCACATTGACTGGGATTGTATTACACAGCATAGGGAGTCTCTGGGTGATAACTTCATCCCTCCAACATGTCCAACATACATCCCTGCTAAGGTGTAAGTCACCTGCACTAGTGGTTCAGGTGGATCTGCCGATTCTGAGGTGGAGCATGTCCATTAATCCCTGTTTGGACATGGCCTCGCATGTCAGGCACATGTCACCTCTAAGCAGACGGTATGTGAGTGAATAGAGTGGGAGTGTCTTCAATCTGGCAGCATATGACAGCTGTTGGGGTTCCTTGATCCTTTAGGTGGGGGATATTCAGGGTGTCTGCAATTACTGCAGATGTTGGGTGACATACAGCCAGAATAGGGCATTCGACTCGATCACCGGTCTGATAAGTGAAGAGTACAGGGGAACAATGACCCACTAGATCTGGATGTGAATCCCATCCTGATCAGGTGGGCAATGTAGAAGGTCTTTCTAGCCACTTTAGCAATGTGAGTCTCAGAAGAACGGCGACTGTCAACCTGGGTCCCCAGGTCCATGATAACCTCCTCTGTGCTTAGAGGATTGCCACCTATATGGTAGCTTGGGGTCACCTTGCTTTTCCTGAAGGGTATGTCTACACATGTTGTGCACTTTGACTTCAGGCCATGGCCCTGGCACCAGCTATCAGTTACTGTGAGTCCCTTCTGAAGGATATCCGTGTGTGATGCACTGTCCACCATGGTGCCCAGTGTGCAGTCATCTGCAAACATTGTCAGCCAAAGTCCTCCCATGTTGGCCTGTACTTCTGGGAAGTACATGACAAACAATGGGGGCCAAGGACTGAGCCCTGTGTGACACCACCTGTGACCAGCCTGGAGTCTAACATAGTGCCAGCAACTCTAACCCTGTGGGTCCCGTCCTTAAGCCAGTTTGCAACCCATCTTGTGACATATGGGTTTACATTTCAGTTATTAGGGTTTTCCACAATACCTGAGTGGGGTATTGTGTTGAAAGTGTTTGCAAGGCCAAGGTAGGCTGTATGGACTGCCTTTCCCCAACAATGGCCTATGTGACCAATTTGAAGATGTCAACCCAGTACAAAAGGCATGATCTGCCCCTGACCAAGCCAAAATGGGATGGGTACAATGTCTGCATGTCCCCTATATCTTTGTTTATGAGCTCAATTATGATCCTCTCCATAGATTTGCAGACTACACTTGTTAAGCTTATGGGGCAGTAATTACCAGGGTCTGTAGAGGCACTGCCTTTGTGCAGATGTGCACAACTGGACCCTAACCAGGCTGTTGTGCACACTATGGAAATGTAAAGCGGTGATAGGACTAAAGCCCAGGATACTGACCACCACAGTGAAAGTACTGAAACACTACACTATACAGTGCTACAGTGTTAGGTCAGTATGAACGGATGTTGACAATTGTGTGCAAAGTATCCCATGCAAAACCTGCAGGCACAGTATACTCCCTGTTTTGTTCACACAAAGCATTCAGACAGTAACTACACAACATGGCACAGAACACACAACCATAAACTGGAGGTATTTGTTGAAGGTCACACTCATCCACAAATGTGATGGGCTGCAGAGTTCAACATATGTAAAGCCCACACTGGGCATGCTCACACACTTAGATAAATGAGACATCTTTCACACAACATGCCATGGGAAGGCTGAACTGGGCATGCTCACACACTTGGTCCAAATGTTACTCCTAGCAACTTTGAAAACACACCAGAGGATGCTCATTCCCCTTTCTAGACACTGATCATGTAAGCACCCTATAAGTATATCGGAGAAAAGGAATCTCTCAGTAATCCGAATAGCGCTCTGCTAATGCATCCGTCTCTAGTGTCATAACCTAGTTAGGTAGGGGTTTGAATCCAGCAGGTGGCAAGTGTGTGTAAAAGAAACATCCCTTTTGGCAACTGGGAAAACACACCACAGGATGATCATTCCACTTTCTAAACTCTGATGATGTCAGCACCCTATAAGTATATCAGGGAAAAGGAAAGCTCCCAGTAATGCGAATAGCGCGCTGTGCTAATGCGTCCGTCTCTAGTGTCATAACATAGTTAGGTAGGGTTTTGAATCCAGCAGGGGGCAATTGTGTGTGAAGGGGTGTGTTTATGAAAGAAACATCCCTTTTGGCAACTGGGAAAATACACCACAGGATGATCATTCCACTTTCTAAACTCTGATGATGTCAGCACCCTATAAGTATATCAGGGGAAAGGAAACCTCCCAGTAATGCGAATAGCGCGCTGTGCTAATGTGTCCATCTCTAGTGTCATAACCTAGTTAGGTAGGGGTTTGAATCCAACAGGTGGCAAGTGTGTGTGAAGGGGGTAAGTGTGTGTGTATGAAAGAAACATCCCTTTTGGCAACTGGGAAAATACACCACAGGATGATCATTCCACTTTCTAAACTCTGATGATGTCAGCACCCTATAAGTATATCAGGGGAAAGGAAACCTCCCAATAATGCGAATAGCGCGCTGTGCTAATGCGTCCGTCTCTAGTGTCATAACCTAGTTAGGTAGGAGTTTGAATCCAGCAGGTGGCAAGTGTGTGCGAAGGGGGGTAAGTGTGTATGAAAGAAACATCCCTTTTGGCAACTGGGAAAACACACCAGAGGATGATCTTTCCACTTTCTAAACTCTGATGATGTCAGCACCCTATAAGTATATCAGGGGAAGAGAAACCTCCCAGCAATGCGAACAGCGCGCTGTGCTAATGCGTCCGTCTTTAGTGTCATAACCTAGTTAGGTAGGGGTTTGAATCCAGCAGGTGGCAAGTGTGTGTGAAGGGGAGTAAGTGTGTATGAAAGAAACATCCCTTTTGGCAACTGGGAAAACACACCACAGGATGATCATTCCACTTTCTAAACTCTGATGATGTCAGCACCCTATAAGTATATCAGGGGAAAGGAAACCTCCCAGTAATGCGAATAGCGCGCTGTGCTAATGCGTCCGTCTCTAGTGTCATAACATAGTTAAGTAGGGGTTTGAATCCAGCAGGTGGCAAGTGTGTGTTAAGGGGGGTAAGTGTGTGTGTAAGTGTGTATGAAAGAAACATCCCTTTTGGCAACTGGGAAAATACACCACAGGATGATCATTCCACTTTCTAAACTCTGATGATGTCAGCACCCTATAAGTATATCAGGGGAAAGGAAACCTCCCAATAATTCGAATAGCGTGCTGTGCTAATGCGTCCGTCTCTAGTGTCATAACCTAGTCAGGTAGGGGTTTGAATCCAGCAGGTGGCAAGTGTGTGTGAAGGGGGGTAAGTGTGTATGAAAGAAACATCCCTTTTGGCAACTGGGAAAACACACCACAGGATGATCATTCCACTTTCTAAACTCTGATGATGTCAGCACCCTATAAGTAAATCAGGGGAAAAAAAACCTCCCAGTAATGCGAATAGTACGCTGTGCTAATGCGTCCGTCTCTAGTGTCATAACCAAGTTAGGTAGGGGGTTGAATCCAGCAGGTGGCAAGTGTGTGTGAAGGGGTGTAAGTGTGTATGAAAGAAATATCCCTTTTGGCAACTGGGAAAATACACCACAGGATGATCATTCCACTTTCTAAACTCTGATGATGTCAGCACCCTATAAGTATATCAGGGAAAATCCCCCAGTAATGCAAATAGCGCGCTGTGCTAATGCGTCCGTCTCTAGTGTCATAACCTAGTTAGGTAGGGGTTTGAATCCAGCAGGTAGCAAGTGTGTATGAAAGAAACATCCCTTTTGGCAACTGGGAAAACACACCACAGGATGATCATTCCACTTTCTAAACTCTGATGATGTCAGCACCCTATAAGTATATCAGGGGAAAGGAAACCTCCCAGTAATGCAAATAGCGCGCTGTGCTAATGCGTCCGTCTCTAGTGTCATAACATAGTTAGGTAGGGGTTTGAATCCAGCAGGTGGCAAGTGTGTGTGAAGGGGGGTAAGTGTGTATGAAAGAAACATCCCTTTTGGCAACTGGGAAAATACACCACAGGATGATCATTCCACTTTCTAAACTCTGATGATGTCAGCACCCTATAAGTATATCAGGGGAAAGGAAACCTCCCAGTAATGCAAATAGCACACTGCGCTAATGCGTCCGTCTCTAGTGTCATAACATAGTTAGGTAGGGGTTTGAATCCAGCAGGTGGCAAGTGTGTGTGAAGGGGTGTAAGTGTGTATGAAAGAAACATCCCTTTTGGCAACTGGGAAAATACACCACAGGATGATCATTCCACTTTCTAAACTCTGATGATGTCAGCACCCTATAAGTATATCAGGGGAAAGGAAACCTCCCAGTAATGCGAATAGCGCGCTGTGCTAATGCGTCCATCTCTAGTGTCATAACATAGTTAGATAGGAGTTTGAATCCAGCAGGTGGCAAGTGTGTGTGAAGGGGGGTAAGTGTGTGTGTATGAAAGAAACATCCCTTTTGGCAACTGGGAAAACACACCACAGGATGCACATACCCCTTTCTAAATGATATCACAATTATGTATGGCTTTTGATTACAGACATGCCACGTGTGTTTTGCACACACAGAATGCACGTGTGTGGGTTGTCACTCACAATAATGCATGATATTGATTAAACCAGTTATGGCAATGCACACATGATGTATGTGTGTACCAAATACACATATGTACCTGTGACCTTCAATAGTTACCATGTGTGATGCCTGCCACATGTGAATACATGGTATTGGCACAGAGTAACATTATGACCGTGGTCTTCTGTGCAGGTGCAGCATGTGGGATGTGTATATACAGTGTGAGATGCAGATGCTATCAGCCTAGTAGTGAGGGATGCACACCTGGTCTGGGGCATATAGTCTACATGTTGTTGATGTACAGGAGCTGCATGTTTTCACCTGTTGTGGGAGTGGTAAGACAGTATTCCATAGCAATGCAGTGACTGCATGCTAAGAACCATTCAGCTAGGGTTTTGTAGCTACACTAAGTCATTAGCATTCAGTAATTTGTCAGAATCCCTGGTGAGGGTCTGATGGCAACCAAGGTCGGGGGTCTACCAGCCTGTGTCACTTGCTCAGTGATCCCTTCCATGTTCCCTATCATGTATCCCAGTGAGGGACATCCCACATCAGCTGTGGTGGCATGGACAATGACTGAGTCATATGTGCCCATGCATCTGACTGCCTTGTGTTTGTGTTATGTGGTGAACCATAGTGCCCCATGAGCATATCACTGTGACCTACACCTTTTCCAGCCTGGTGAGCATTGTCTCACTGTATTGGACAATAAAAGTACCTAACACAACTGCGGCAGTAGTGTTGTATAGCTGTACAGACTGTGCTTATTTGACACACAGGATTTGTGTGCTATGTGTTATGCGTGCTGTGTGCAGGCCTAATGTATGCCTGTGTGCCAGCTGCAGAGATGTCTGCCAGTCATGCAGGATGCTATCCTTAGGCTTCACAACTGACCTGTTGTGTTTCCATGCTTGTATTGCTGTCCGTGTAGGTCCACATGAGATTGGTATTGCTGTCACTGTAGTATTTCATGCCACCAGACAGGTTATGCCAGTACTGGGTTCAGAGTGCTTAGTCCACAGTTTGGCCATGTGTTTCCATCTCATACATGTGATGTACATCCATGGGTAGGGATAGGGTTGACTGTGTACATGTGGCAGCTGTGACATTACTACATGACACACATATTCCACAACTGTACCATAGAGGTGACTGACAACTGACCTTTGCACATGCTACCATAGTATTGAGATTACATTGGTGATTAACAGCACATAGGGACAATGGTGATAAAGATACATAGGTCCATAGGTTCGTACAGGGATGTCTGCCCAGGGCATGTATCCACCTAGCCAGAATGTGTGTGCCTTTCAACATGCATTGTGAATCTGTCTTGCTATGCCCTTTTTCCAAGGTTAGTATACTGTGCCTCTGTCTCACAGTGACACATAAGTGATACCCAGGGTAACCCTACAATGTCACATCCTGTCATTAATATCACTCTTGAAGATAGTCACTGAGTCAGTCTGCCTAACCTCTATTGGGATAATATTCAGGAATGAAGGGAGCCTCTGAGTTGTGAATGTGCCTCCAGCATGTCCTGTGTATATCACTCCTGAGGTTCAAGTATTTCCAGCGTGTATCCTGGTGGGATCTGGATATTCTGAGATGCAGCATGGCCATTAACTGAGGGTATGACCTGGCCTTCTATGTCAGGCACAGATTGCCTATGAAGAGGCAGTATGTCACTGAGTAGAGCTGCTGTTACTTTAACCAGTCAGTATGTGGCATCTGTTTGAGCCCTTTGATCCCCTTGTCAAGGTACATATGTGGTATCTCCAGTTGCTGCAGGTGTCTGGTAAGGTGCATGCCGACAGGTTCATCATAGTCAATTATGGGCATGATGAGGGATGAGTAAAGGGGCACAATGTCCACCCCGATCTACATGTGGATCCCATGATGATGTGGCCCATATAACATGCTTACCTAACCACTTTGTCCATGTTGTTGTCAAATGGTAGAATGCTATCAACCTGTGTACCCCAAGGTCCATAATTCCTTCGTCTGCACTTAATGGATTAACACATATGTGGTACGTTGTGGTCACTCTGTGTTTGACAAAGGGGATGACTATCGCTTTCTGTCATTCACGTTGAGGCCATGGCTGTGGCACAAGTCGTGTGTTTCAAGAGTCCCTTTTGGAGGGTGTGTGTTAGCTGGTGAGTTGATTATGGTGTCGGTTTGCAGTCACCTGCGACTTGCTGAGCCACAGTACTTCCATGTTGGCCTGTACCTATGATAAATATATAATGAAGATGACAGCTCCCAGGGCTGTGCCTTGTGGGACACCACTTGTACCAGGTTGGAGGCTGACATGGTTCCAGCAATTCTACCATGTGTGTTCTGCCCTTGAGCCACTGTGCAATACCCATAGTGACATAGGGGTTAATATGTACAATGGTGAGCTTCCCTAGAATGCACAACTGGGGTATTGTATCCAAGGCTTATGCAAGGTTCAGGTAGGCTGTGTAGACCTCCTTCCCCTTGACAATGGCCTTGGTGACTGTTTCAAAGAAATCAAACTGGTTGGAGAGGCAGGATTTGCCATTGACAAAGCCAAACTGTGTATGGTGACATGTCTGTAGGTCCACAATATCTAGATATGTGAGGTTCATGATGATCCTTGCCATAGCTTTGCAGACAAAGCTAGTCAGACATATGGGTCGAGTAGTGTCCAGGATCCGTGAAGGCACCACCTGAATGTTGAGGGACCACTGTTGCTGTATGCCACTCTCTGGCCACATATCGTGTATATAGGCTGGGATTGAACAGTGGTGTTATGTCTGGGTGTAGCTCTTCTCGTGGTTCATGTAGGACACAGCCTGGGACACTGTCTGGTCCCATTGATGCAGTGTTTATTGCTTTGGGAAGGGCATCTCTTACCTGAGCATCTGTGATGTCAGGGGGGGCAGCACTGTGCCTTGAAGACATATTTGCCCTTTGGTGTGGTGGGGAGAAGGCAGCATTGAACCTGCCCACTAGGATGATGGCAATGTCTGCATGTTTTGTATTTTGTGTGACATCTTGGATTACCTCTGAGCATATCTGGGTAGTACCACCCAGGTTACTAACATAACTACAGGCAGCCTTGTGATTATCCTCAGTGGCTTGTGGAACCCTCTCTCAAAGATGGCCTTAGACAATCATATGGGTGCCTGTAGTTGTCTTCCAATACTCATCAGTGGTGCCTTCACATTTTGGGAGGTTGTTGTATCATGTAGTGGCGTCATCCTTCTATTGTATAGTGTGTTTATGGCTGGTGTCCGGCACCCAGGACATCTGCCTTTGGAGAATTAGGTCATGCTTTCATATATGGCTTCATGATCCATGTATTCCTGAATGTGTCCATAGAATGCCTTTATAGAGGTATCTGCAGTCTGGTCCATATTGTCAACAGGCCTTGGGCCTTTGAAGGTTTCCACATCATTTATGAGGGGTGTGAACTTGCCTGACATGAGCTGTTGACAGACGTGCCGCCCTCCAGACAGAGCAAGGTGAGGGTCACAGTTAGCTACTTGTCGGGTGATAGCATGTGCCACATAACACAGGCACACAGGTCACTCCACAGCAAGTACAGCTATGAGGCAGACATTGTCCATGCTGGTGCAAACAACCTGAGACGTACCTCCCTGGACCACATGGCAAGAGACACAGAGGAGCTCTTACAGCACCCTCTCAAACTCAGGACTCCCACACAGCCTTCATGCTGACACAGGACAGTTTAGATTACTCTGCAAACACCATCATACTGGGTGACGTCAGCTAACCAAACATAGACTGTGAACATTACACAAGCCACAATACCCAAGCTCTAGGGTTCCCATAGATCAGACATTCTTTGGCTATGGAACAGGTAACCAACCTTCCCACAAGAGGGGCAGATATACTAGACCTGATCATCACAACCATGAGTACAAACAGCTCACCACTCGGAATATATCCCTCATTGTTGCAATCAAACCATATACTCATCACACTGGAGTACTGGATCCCCCACATATGCAAACCTCAAACACATCGATGTGTGTTGGAAATGTCCCTATTAGCGACTGTGACAGTACAGTACAGGATGCAGATGCCCCTTTGAAACACTGATGATGTCAGGACTGTATAACTATATTACCTGTAGTAAAGTCCTCCAGTAATTCGCATAGCGCGCTCTGCTAATGCGTCTTTCTCCAGTGTCATAACATAGTTAGGTAGGGGTTTGAATCCTGCAAAAGGAATGTATGTGTGTTAGTATGAGTGGGGTTTATGTGTGTGCACTATGCTGGGAGGGTTAACTGCCTTTTGACAACTGGGAGAACACACTACAGGGTGCACATCCCTCCTTCTACACACAGATGATGTCAGCACCCTCTAAGTACAGCGATAGTAGGGATTTCTCCAACTACTGCAAATAGCACACTCTGCTAATGTGTCTGTTTCTACTGTCATAACACAGTTAGGTATGGGTTTGAATCTTGCAAATGGAAAGTATGTGTTTTACTGTTGGTGGGGTTAGTGTGTGTGCACAATGATGGGGTGGGATGTGGCTTTTGCCACATGGGGCTATGCACTGCAGGGTGGTCATTACCCTTCACAAGCAGTGATGTTGATAGCACCCTATACAAACAAAACTACAAAAGAGAAGGTGGTGGTACCAATAACACATGTAAGGTAACACTTCTTCAAGTAATGTCCACAAAACGGAGTAGGATAATCAAACAATTCTTTTATTCTATACAGACAACATGACAACAGACAACTGCCAGTACTCAGTATAGTGTTACATGCTACTGTAACACGCACATGTACCCAAATATACCTAGATAGTGCTCTGAAGCCTGAATGTGGCAAGTGTGTGGATGTGGGATGTGTCTGTGTGTGCATTTCCATATGGGAAACATGTTTGATGTGGCAATCAGGGTACTACAGCGCCTGATGCACATTACATCTTTCAACCGATGAGGTTGCCTGCACCCTGTGAGTACAGGTAGAGAAGGGGACGCCAGTAGTAAACAACATAGTGCACTTCTCAAATGTGTACCTGTCATGTATCAACAGCTACTCATGTAGAGTGATAAATAATGGGAATGGCAGGTGAGCGTGTGCATGTGTGTGGGTAGCAGGGTGTGTATAAATGCATGTGTGACAGAACAGTTACATATAGCTGAATCTACGTAACAGCACAAGATGCACATTGCCATAGTCAATGTTAGCATGTGATGGTGTGCAGCTGGTACACTTTGGTAAGTAATATGGGTGCATATAACAATTGAGGACAGTCATACAGTTACTGCAGCAGGACTGCTGGGATATACACACAATTATACTGGAACAGTGAACAGTTACCAACATGTTACTACTTATACACATCTATAGTCACCCTGTGCATCAGCAACGTGTTTACCTTTACCTGCACCGATGTTGTAGTATGCAGGAGGTGGCACAGTGTCATCATATGCACAGGGTGTGGGTTAGGTATGCCCAAGCCAGCCACTGGTAACACCAATTGACATGTGTGTGTATGTGTGTTTGTGAGGGCAGCAGTACAGGGGTGGATCGGTGTTGGTGCAGTGTGTGTGTGTGTGTTTGCCCTAGGTGTTAGGTTTCTGCATGTGTGTAAACACACAGTCCCACATAATGGCTGCCATGTACAGGGTTTGTGGACAGCCACAGACTGCACCTGTCAGGTCATCCAGATCAGTGTCAGGGCACGGACACAGTACCTGTGCCTGGCAGGGTGCTACGGCATCGATCGGTACTAACCCAGACTGGGTACTGTCATCGGAAGCAGGGGTGTGTTGACTGGACACAGTTCCCTGTTGGGACTGTCCAGAGCCACGTGCACGCGGGTCTCCTGGGGCGTCTTGATGACAGCACAGACCCAGCATTGCTGGGGCTGGTGCTGGCACTTGAGGTGCGCGAGTGGGCCTGCTGTCGTCCACGGCCACTGCCAGCTGGTGCTGTTGCTGGCATACGGCCACGTCGACGTCGCAAACGCACTGGTTGTGGAGCAGCTGTTCTATGCCCCCACAACGTCTGTCAACGACATCTGTGAAGTTACGGATAGCATTCGCAACGTCACGCATGCCATCTGTCATGGCTGTGCGACATTCTCTCAGCTCCCTCAGACCCTGTCTGGTGTACCTTTCCATACGTGCCTGTGCCTGCATGACAGTTCGAAACATAGTGGAGGTTGACATACCTCCTTGGGCACGTCGGCCAGAGGCAGTACGGCCACGGATGCCCCCACGAGAACCCATGGGCGACTGTCTGCGTGGTACCATTGGAGGCCCCTGCTCATGGCTGCCTTGTGGGGATGCATGTACCACAGGTACCACATTACCCTGATCTATGCCCACTGCAGACTGTCCATCACCTAGGATGACAAAGGATGTAACGGCAGGATGACTGCGCATTGACGGGGTTGAAAGCTGTGTACTGTCAATTGGCTGACCAATGGTGGACCCAGACACACCTTCCTGCACCATTACAGACATTTCATCATCATCAGTACCTGGGGCACAAGATTCAGGTTCCCTGCTGCAGGTCACCAGAGCAGCACCAGAACCTACAGGAGGAAAACATGGAACACAGATTACAGTCTCCATACATATTTGACAGAGATGCATTTCAATACTAATGCACACATTCAGAAATGGACACATGCACTCATGGACACTAACACACATGCACACTTGGGCACAGGCACGCTTGCACACCCCACAGTAAACACAAACATCAGTACCGTGTTACACTACTCAATCTACTACAACTGTATTACGGGTATTGTGAACACAGTCACCAGCAAGTCTACTACAGAGTTACACTACTCTTCCTAGTTTTATAAATTGCTTTACAGATAATGTTAAAAAGACTCACCAGCATGTATGGCCTGCCTCGTCGCTAGATGGGAGGGACCTGGAAGTGTGAAGAGAGTAATGTCAGTGGGCACATTTGTGCCATTTGTTTTGCACATGATACAGTACAGTAGTACACTAGTTCCCTTATACACATCAGCTGCACATAATGTCTGTATATATATCATGATGACAGATACATACCACATGCACAACTTATGCGTGCATGAAGTAACAGTGTACAGAACAGTCATATGTACATACCAGGGGTTAACTCTAATCTCACCCTTACCTCTCTTCAAACGACACCTCAAACTGTACTTCCAAAACCACTGGCTTTGTTCTTCTTGGAGTACAGGATAACGTCCCTCTCCCTACCCTCTCTTTACCTTTAACCCCTCATTGTGCATAGAAACTAGCTTCTACCCTGTTTCTTTCACCTTGATGTCCTTCTATGCTCTGACCTACTTCTCCCATCCCTCCCACATCCTCTTGACTGTCTTCCTTCTTTTCCTCACTTCCCTTCTTGACTTCTGCCTCTTCAATATCATTGTATCTTTCATACTCCTTCTACTTCTCTACCCTTCTGAGCCCTAACTATTATGTATCTGGCTTTTGCCTTATTGCATAACCGTAAACCAACGGTACATTGTGTATGACTCTAAACTGTTTGAGTTCCTTACATGTATGTTGATTTAGTTAACAGGCTGGTGTACAATTCTATCATGTTGGCTGTCTGTATTAACAACTTGTCTGTCTGCCTTTATTACGTTATGTGTGGAGCTTTTCTCCACAGGCCTCTACTGAAAATGGACATATATCCAGCTAGACTATCTGGGTCAACAAATGTAAAAGTAATAACAATTAATGAATATGGCATCTTACCTGCACGCTCAGTGTCTTGCTGCTGTGTGGATCCAACCTCCATCATGATGCATGGGTGTTGCTGTTGTTGTTCTGGGGCTGGATCCACAACACTTAGCAGTAGCCCCTCCTGTCTGGTGAGAGGGGATGTGTGGCCACCCCACCTGTGGCAACCTGTTGCTTGCGGATATCTGCAGCACGCTGGCGGACATTTCTTATCAAATCACTGCAGTGATGTCTCACCTGCTCATATGTCCTATCATGCATGCCAACATCATTTATCCTGCTAACGAGGTTTTGCCACAGTGCAGACCTCTCCTGCTGATTCTGGGTGGTGCGTGAGAACAGGATGGCATAGTCACGCACCAGGCTCTCGTGAATCACGTCATCCTCTGCAGCAGAATATGATGGGTTCCTTTTTCGAGCCATGTCAAGCTGGAAAGGTACACAAACAGGTTATCAGCATAGTATCTCAACAATACATGGTACACATTCTATACAGGGAGTATTAACTTCTACTTATTACTGCTTGGTTAAAACTTGATTACAGTGTAGCTATCATTCTATGTCATTTGTACTAAGCACTTGGCCTTCAGACCAGTTGTTTTACATTAGGGAGGTTGGTGGCAAGCACTGTGGTGGCAGGACACATATCTTTCATCCATTGAAGTTGGGAACTGCTGATTGAGGGCCCAGTGTACAAGTGTATTAGTTCTGGTATGGGCAGTTGGCCTTCAGGCCAGTTATTTAACATTAACAAGGTTTGTGGTCTGCACTCCTGTGTGACAATAGGCTGTACTCTGCCATTCATAGCTGGGGACATCTGGTTTCAGGTTTATAGTGCCTGCATATCTGAGCTGTATCTTACTGACATTGCTACACCTTGTTTGCTGTAGCAACCACTACATCCAGGCCTCCTGGATCTACCTTTGTTTATATGCTTGTTATTTGTTAGCTTGTTATTTCACTGGTATGCTACTTCCACATAGTACACAGCTTGTCAACACGTCTGTGACTCACTACTGATATCTGCATTGCTTACTGTACATATTTCCATGTTACACATGACAGCAAGTGACTGCTTCTCATTGTTGCATTTACTTAATTGTGACACATTGCACTTAGGTTACCTGGCACTTGCTCACTGACGCTTTTATATCAGTCAGCAGTTGTAGGTAATGTCAGTACACCCTCACTCCCCACTGGACCTTGTTTTCAATCATTAATTATTACAGAATTCAGAATAGTATTCTAGCATGTCCAGAGGTCAGTTGTCAGTTCCTTCCCCAGTCCAGCTGGTGAGTGTGGTACTCCAGAGACAATGTTGGAACAGATGCATGTACACAGACAATCCCCTCCTCCTAACAACAAATTCAATCTCATGTGAGTGATGCAACCATATACCAAACTGGAGGCTAGGCTCTGTCTACTCAATACCGCCATAACCAGTCAGGTGGCCAAGGAGACCACACACTACACTTCCAGTCTCACATAGACCTACCACAACAGCGGACCTAACACATGTTCACACATGAACATACTTGTAGGCTCGGACCACAGCTATGCCTATGCAGCAGAGACCTCCTAAGCAGACATCCATGCAACCACTACCACGAAAGCGAACATGTGCAACACATATCACACAAAGCCAATGTGCTGAACACTCACAGCCATTAACAGTAAACAACTCACCTCATACACCTGTACTAGGTGCCTCTATCATCAGGCACACTAACATCACGTTCACCAGGCTTAACGAGGTGAGGGTCACGGTGTGCAGCCTGTCGGCCACTATGACCTGCCACATAACACAAACACTCAGGTAACCCCAAGGCAAGTACAGGTATGACTCAGTCAATGTCCATGCTGGTGTGAATGGCCTGACACATTCCTCCCTGGACTACATGACATGAGACAGTACAGAGCTTTCTGAGCACGTAGCCCAAGACAGTTTGACCCTGACCTTGAGTAGCATCCTACCCTCAGCTAGAACCATGCCACAATATCAAGGCACGATGATCCCTTCCAACAATTGACTGACATACTGGTGTCATTCACAGGTGTGCCAATGCCTGCCATCTTGGGGTGGTATGCTTTGCTAGGGACAGCTTGCACCTGTCACCCCTGTCCTATTGGAATTTGGCGGAGCCTCTTGCTACACCCATAGTGCCTGTATTAGGCAAAGCTCATAAGGCAAACCCACATCCATTTGTATCACAAATTATGTGTGTGTGTATCACAAAGGATGAGGAAGTAAGAGTGATGCTACTCAACACCAGAAGTCTAGACCTAAGGATGCACGCACTCAAAACCCTACTTGACATTCTGGACATCGATATCTGTGCATTAACATGAACCTGTTTCAGGTTTCGCAGGAGCACACCAGTACTACCAGGTTATAGCTGTTACCATTCTTGTCAGCCCCAACACTTGAACAAAGGAGGGGGAGTATCAGTATTCAATGCAGATTCCCACGCCTCCACATTGGTGGCACAGTACAACATAGGTGTTAGGCCATTGAGTACAGAAGGCGTGGTTGGGGACCTGGGAAGAAACATGGTAGCGGTCTGTCATTTGTCAACCACATGGCCAATGTGGATTGAGAGACATGTTATATAGCCCAGCTAATCATGAGGGATTCACATGTATGGCAGGGGAGGTCATTGTGCCTCTTTACTCATCCATCATCAAGCCTATAATTGCGTACAATGCACCTTTGGGATGTACCTAACCAGACACCCACAGCAACTGGTACAGGACAACAGTACCTCATCAAGGGGATGCAATGGCTCACACAGATGTCATATGTTGCCCAGGTAAAGTAAATCCAGCTGGACTCAGTGGCTTATTGCCTGTTCAGAGGCAATCTGTGCATGCCATATACAGCCATGTCCTACCCAGCAGTAATGAACATGCTGCACCTCAGGCAATCAGAGTCCCATACAGCCACATGCTCAGGAGAGCTGGACCTCAGCACTGACATACATGGACATGCTGGAGGGGCATATTCCTAACCGAGAGGCTCCCTTCACTCTGTAATGAGCTCACACTACAGGTTAGGCAGAGTCCCTCATTGACTCTCTTCCATAGGAATCTGGATGACTGGATGTAGATCATAGTTGTACCCCAGGTATCATTTCTATGTCACTGTTAGACAGAAGCACAGTATACTAACATCGGACAAGGGCATAGCAGCATAACTTGTAATTGGGTGGCGAAAGACAAACACATTCTACTAGGCTTACCAATGCCCTAGGGCAAATAGCCTAGTATGAACCTATGAACATGTGTGTACTGCTATAGTACTTCTGCCATATGTTGCATGTGTGTGTGTTGTGGGGAATGCACAGGTAATGGCGGATACTTCTGCACAGGCGACACGTCTGACACATTCTGGGTGTTCATCCCTACATACTGGATGTGTGTTGCCATCCAACCCAACCCTGTGATGTGCACATATTACTCAGCCTGGATTTACATATCCAAACAACACCACAAGCACAGTACACTACCTTGCTATGTATGCATTTAATTACACAGTTATTCAGTAGTTATGACAGTGATGCTATCCATGCAGCCCATTGGGCCAGTGGAAGCCACAACACACACCGCCAGCACCTTTGCATATGCTTACCACAGACATCCCACATACTGCATGTGCACACACATATCTAACCCAGAACAACTGCACACCACTTATTAATCCTGTCCAGTGGAGTACAGATACAGGCATATTGTATAACAATAGTAGGAGGCTACTGCAGCACAGGGCAGATTCACATGACAGCAAGGCATCTGTGGTCAGCAGTGTTAAGATGCTTCACATTCACCAAATGCACAGATATTGGCAAAATTGTTGCAGACAGTTTAGGTGCAGGTACCCCCCCCCCCATTCTCCTACACATGTGGTATTAGTTATCCCAGATGACTGTCACCTCCCTATCCTCTCACATGTCCAGGTGAGAGCCACCTTCATCATTGCAGAACACATAGCATCACTGTTACGAAATGGTATCTCTGGATGTGTGCTACATTCACCCCTGGAGGACATAGCACCACATGACAGACTGATATTAATCCTGGCCATACAGGATATGTACCTGAACAGTGCCATACATACACAGTGGTCCCACACCAATGAGGAGGAACCTCTACTGACCCTGGGAACTACTGCATCATATGCACAACTGGCCTTGTGTTCTAAGCTATGGAAGTGTTAAGTATGGGCAACATGTACAGCAATATTACATATGTTTATATTTCAGGACTATGTACACACAACCTATCTCAGGACATACCTATAGATAGTGAACTATGATACATTTGGAGGTGTCACAGTATACACAGGATTAACCTGCTACTTTGCATTACCTGTGTTTGTGGCAGCTGTTGCTGTGCCAGTGGTGCTTGTTGCTGCTTGCTGCTTTCTGTTTGCTGCTTGCTGCTTGCTGCTGCTTTTGCTGCTGGCTGTCATTATATTTGTTTGTTTCTCTCTCTGTCTCTCTCTCTCTCTGGTTTTGTGCAATGAATGTATTGCATGAGTGTAGTGTGGGTACTCAATGCTTTTGTAGGTATCTGCATAGGTCCATGTAATGGCCTCTGCACCAATTGTAAGACAGCATTTGCTAATTGCATGCAGCCAGGTGTGTACTGATTGCATGTCTCACTGTGATTTCAGGACACTGCTATAAAAGGGTATGTGAGATAGGCGTTGCCCTTTCAGATTGTAGGGCGTGGACCATGCTGGTATGCTGTTGACAGTGTTCTGTGAGTGTGAAGGTTAGTACATCTCCCATGCTTCATGCTGTGTTGTAGATTCAGATTGCTGCATTTCTCTTGCCTGTTCCCTGTAGTGAGTGTGTCTGCATACTGACACCTACAACTATATGTCATATGTATTGCTATATAAATATATATATATATCTGTGTACATATACATACTTTCATATATGTACATTAGCTGACATTATTGGGTACAAGCTAACAATTAGCAGGGCTGTTTCTGTTAACACTACACTAGTATGGGAATCCAGTAATTGGGACTATAAACGTCTGCCTGACATGCTTTGGGTAGTAGACATACTATATTGCCTTTATCTTCATTCCTACTATTACATGTTCCACTTATTTAGCACTATATTCCTGTATGAGAGTCATGGCTTAGTGGTAGGTCATACAGACTAGTGTTACAATGGTCTTGTGGTAGGGCCTACTAGTATGCTTATATTCTGCTTTTGACTTGAGTATAGGGCCTATCAATCAAAGTGCTGGAGGCACCTTTAAGCAGTTAAAGGGGTTAGTAGGTCTCACAGGAGCCAGGCTGTGTTGCAGATTCTGGTTGCTGCATTTATCTTCACTGTTTCCTGTAGTGAGTGTGTATGGATACTGACACCTACAACTATATTTCATATGTATTAATATATATTTATATATATGTATGTGTAGCTATACATACCTTCATATATGTACATTACCTTACTTTATTATGTACAAGCTAACAAGTAGCAGGGCTGTTTCTGTTAACACTGAACTAGTATGGGAATCCAGTAATTTGGCCATTGAAACTCTACCTGACATGCTTTGGATAGTACATCTCCTATATTGCCTTTATACTGATTCCTACTATTACATGTTATATTTATTTTAGCACTGTGCTCTTGTAAGGCAGGCATGGCTTAGTGGTAGGTCATACAGACTAATGTTACCAAGGTCCTGGGTTTGAGACTGACAGTGGGAATTTATTTTTATTTGCAAGCTTTCAAACTGAGTACAGGGCCTGTCAATCAAAGTGCTGAGGCCACCTTTAAGCAGTTAGAAGGGTAAGTAGGTCACACAGGGGTCAGGCTGTGTTGCAGATTCAGGTTGCTGCATTTATGTTCACTGTTTCCTGTAGTGAGTGTGCATGGATACTGACACCTACAACTATATTTCATATGTATTTACATATATTTATATATCTGTATGTGTAGATATACGTACCTTCATATATGTACATTACCTTACTTTAGTATGTACAAGCTAACAAGTAGCAGGGCTGTTTCTGTTAACACTGACCTAGTATGGGAATCCAGTAATTTGGCCATTAAAACTCTGCCTGACATGCTTCAGATAGTACATCTCCTATATTGCTTTTATACTGATTTTTACTATTACATGTTATATTTATTTTAGCACTGTGTTCTTGTAAGGCAAGCATGGCTTAGTGGTAGGTCATACAGACTAATGTTACCAAGGTCCTGGGTTCGAGACTGACAGTGGAATTTATTTTTCTTTGCAAACTTTAAAACTGAGTACAGGACCTGTCAATCAAAGTGCCATAAAGGCACTTTTAAGCACTAAACCAGGTCTGCTTCGTTTATGCGGAGCTCACGTTGTCTTACTGGCGGTGAGCTCCGCTAACACAAGCGCACACCAGCTAATTTCTTTGAAAGAAAGAAAAGGGGTGACAGGAAAGTGGTGAAAAAGGGGTCACAAAGAGGGTAAGACAGTAGGGAAACAAGTGTGGGATTTGCAGGAGGGATGTAGGTAAGGCCCATAGATGCCCATGTCTTTGGCAGCAACAGCTGTGCATTTCCATGTATTTTGGTGAGACATTGGAAACCTTTCACCCCTGAGAGAGGTGTCAGGACAACATTAATATTTGTTGTAGAGCCAATTGTAATTAACTGTTTCAATGTCAAGCAGACGTGTGCGACATGGACAGCTATGTATGGGCGTAATTTTTTGTGGGTACAGAGTGCCCTTTTTTCCAGGTGCGAGTGGTATGAGAGGTGAAGGAAGTCGGTAAAGCTGGGGAGGTAGGTTGGGTAGGTAAACAGACAAGACAGACAAGACGCATACAGGCGATGTATGACACGTGGGGGTTACACAATTGGGGGACGGAGGTTGGGATATCCGAGATGCATGAGCCCACAGATGGCAACAGTGGAACTGAGATCCCACCCATAGGCAGTTGTCACTGTTCCTTCACAGCCCAGGACAGGGCTGTGCTGGGGGCTGTAGGCGGGGCAGCGGCGGGGCCGTTAGCTGTGCCACACGAGCCTCGAGCTGGCGTGGGGCCCAAGAACAGAGTCTTGGATCTCCCTTCGCACCACAGACCGGACACCTTGGAGGGTGAGTGGGCCAACCCCTCGGCCACACTTGCAGAGGGGACGGGCCCCATCCCCTGACAGCGCTTCCACCCGAAGGTGGCACAGGGCCACGGAGGGTCGGCCTGGGCACTAGTGCCAGGTGCAGTCGCCAGCTGAGGTGGGAGAGGTGGGTCCGCTGGGACCTGCCTTCCCAAGCGTTCTAGGTTTGTGAGTAGTTATGTTAGTTTGGGTTAGTGGCATTTTATTCCATTCAGATTAGTTGTAACAGCATGCATTGGTATTCCCATCAAACAAACACCCAGATATTAACACCATCGAACAAGGGGCATATCAATATCACATGCATTATTTGAACAGAAATACACAGTCAAACAACATGCAGGGTTGATTAATGGCAACAGGCCATCAAATTTGCAGGTATGAACAGGGCACATGCACAAACAGGCATGCATATATTTTTGAAACAGACAAATGTCCATGATTAATGAAATGTTCACATACCATTATTTAGTGGGTGTTGTTATATGGAATTATAGGGTTGGGTGGAGATAGAAAGCGATGACACATTCATATGTTACACATTGATTAATATTTGTAATAGG
>NC_056749.1:83193550-83206050 GCF_019279795.1 Protopterus annectens
AACTATGGAGTAAGGCAGTGGGGTATGGAAATGAGGGGAATCTTACTGAACCACAGATTTCTTCTATGTGTCAGACTGCACCTTACCGTGTAGGTACTCTAATACAGCCCTGTAAGCAGGAGAAGTAAATGACATCAAAAGAGGGTGTGTCATGTTTGCTGTAAGCACATTGGAACACTATTGCCTGGGTGGATACCCAAGGTATGTGTAGCTCTAAGAATACTAGCTTCAGGTACTTTCCAAAGAGCAAATGGGGATATCATGGGGCTCTCACAGGCATCTGCATCCAGGATACTCCACCAGTTCCTGGATGCCATGCAAACACATGAAGAGGAGCACATTAAATTCTCCAGCACCCGTGAGGAGCTGGCTGGTAATATGCATCTCTTCCACTGTGTAGCAGACTACCTGGAGGTACCGTGTGCCATAGACTGCATGCACATCCACATCAAAGCACCACCTGGTGACCAGGATAGGGTCTACATAAACCGCAAGGGGTTCCACTCCATCAACTGCCAGGTTGTGTGTGATGCCCAGGGCAATATCATGAATGTGTGTGCTGGCTGCCCTGGAAGCTATCACGACTCCCACATCTGGCATTCCTCACAGCTGTATCAGTGGTTTGCCAGGGGGGATATCCCATATGGCCATTTAGTGGGGGATGCTGGCTACACACTGGAGCCATGAATGATGGCATCCATCAGAAATGCACACACACCCACACAAGAATGCCACAATGAGGCACGCGCACAAACCAGGATCATTACAGAGCATGTGTTTGGGATGCCCAAGTCATGGTTCCACTGCCTTGACATATGCAGTGGAGCCTTGCAGTACTCTCCAGCCACATGTGCAAAAATTGTCATAGTATGTGCCATGCTACACAGTATGATCCTGTGGAAACAGCTGCAGCAGCAACAAAATGGGGAAGGGCCACACAGCCCCCCCCCCACCATTGCCAAGGCCTCCACAGGCACAGAGTGACTCGGAGGAGAAACATCGTGAGTCTGCCCCTGTAGGCAGATGGAGGCATTCCCAGTATGCCCTGGCCTTGGCAAAGAGGCAATGCATAGCACATACACTGACGCCATAGGGCCCCAGGGACTGATCTCTCTCTCTGACTTGCACATACAGTAAAATGGATGCCAAACATCACACCACCTACACCTGGCCATGTATAGGTAGTGTATTGTGTGCATCCAACATAGTCAGCCCTCAAGCACCACCCTCTCAACAGCTGCAGGCACAAGGTAAGCCAGTCTCTGTAACAAGTGAAAATAATGGGGTGGACTTTTCTGATAGCATATCTATGATATTGATCAAGCATGTAAGGGAATGGGGCGGCTAATTGGGACAGCAGCAGACAACTGACAGCTCTGTGGGACAGCAGGATGTGTATCCCCAATACTGCACTACCCACACCATACAGTATCACCCTAGTTGACAAATACCACTGCAGTATATGTGGTGTGCCAAATAACTGGGGGGAGAGTAATAGGTCACATACATGGATGTCAAAGTGGGAGTCCCATACCCACCACCAACCCTACACAGCAGATCAGCTGCAGACAACCATACAGAAATGCCTGGCAAAGGCCCCCACATGGTGACACCCATGAAATCCCCACCCACAGATTTTTACACAGTGATACCACAGCAGGTCTGGCAGTGGCAGTATGGCTTTGTCAGGTAAGAAGTCTGAAACTACAAATGTCTATGCTAGAACAATATGATCTGTGGTTGATAATGTTATGCCTGTAGTCTGAAAGATAGGGAACACCACCATGCTACATGGGACCAAAATGTTAAGCAAATATCAGCACAGTATGTGCAGATGTGTAACATGTACAGTCGTATCACCCCCCATAGTCCCATAGAAATGCAGTAACATGTTCCTAGACTTAAGCAGCATCTAGCTGTCACCCAGACTGATGGCATAATAGTAACAAAAAGTAGTTGTCAGTAACACCCATAGTCAACTTACTGGCACCATCTTAGGGGTGTCTCCTGCTAGCAGCCTGGGAATATATGATCATCAGAATGCATTGCCCTGCTACAGATGGCCTGCATCTGTCACACCTGGCCTACAGGCCTCTGGCAAATGCCTATGCCTCACCCACAGTGCCCTTTAGGGAGTGTCATGGGGTCCACAACACCAACATAATAGTCCACAACATGCAAAGAAAGGCCATGTTGAAAACTGCTAGGAGCAAACCTGCCTGCCTCAGGGAGCCAGAAATTGGGACAAAGCCATAAATAACAGGGTGATGAAGGTCCAAAGAGAAGGACACCTGTGAAATACTGCTCTAATAATGTTATAAAGTTGATGGAATAATTTGTAGTAACATGTAATGTCTGATGGGTATGAAGTCTGAAACTGCAATGTCAACTGTCTGTAATATCTGACTTCAACCCTGAGCGACTTGCAAAACACTTTTCCTGGAAAACCACACTTGTTTGGGTAACCAACAACATATATGTGTTATGGATGTGGACATTCTGTGATACTCTGTACAGTCGACAGGCAGGGCTAGGAGTTTAAAAATGGGAATGCACCCCACTGCAGGGAGGCCTAACCCTGGAAGATGGTGGCATACCTGCACCCACAGAACCCTGGCCCACAGCCATGGTGAGTAACACACCCCTCCCTGATCACTCATCCTGTTCATCATCCTGACCCCAACATGTGGCCATCCAAGCAAAATGAGGTGAGCCATACATATATGTGTGACAAACACACACCTCCAGGCTGGTCAAACAGTCTGACACACACAAGACCCTCCAAGTGCAGTCAACCATCGAGGAGAGCCCAATGCAATGTACTAGTCATTATAGCCAAACATATCTGCCCAGGATACACCCTCCCACATATTCTATCCACTACAAATATATCTGGAGTGTGCCTGTCACCCGGACTCTGTCTGATTTATATAGCCCAGCTGTGGAATGGAAATCAGACCAGGCCAGAATATAAATGCAAAGAGATTCCACCATTGTAATATATCACCAAGGTGTTGGACTATTTCCACAGGGCCAGCAGTTAATTGCTTGTAGACACACCCCACAACAGGCTGGATAGTTCAAGAATGCATAGCATTTGGCCCATAAACCATGTGTGTGCATCACCCATCCTGTATTCCTCTGGTAAATCACTGTTATGATCTGAGTAGGTATGTTACCAGGTATTGAAACAGTACATGACAGTGTCAAATGGCATATATGACAGATATCTGCTAAAACTAGCCCTGTAACCCTTGAAACCCATACATTACTGAGAGAAATTGTCACAATCATTGTATGGCCCATTGTCCCCACATTTTGATAGGCTATCTCTAGATATCCTGCACCAACAGGTTGACAGGTATGGCTGTATCACAAAACAAACAGGACTGGAGTACAACAATCCCTGGAATGGAGTCTCACATGTACTATAGGAGGACACACTGGGCATGCTCATACACTTAGAGAAATGTCAGTAGGATCTAGGAATGAACAGGTCTTCCCCACCCAATGCACTTTCCATTCCCACACCTTAGCAGTACTGAAGATGTCTGTCACCATAGAAGTCACTTTTGTTAAGCCCAACCCCATAGGCTCTGTTGGGCATGTGATAACTGCATAACAAGATAGTACAAATAACTAGTTAGGTAGGATTTCTAATCTCAGTCCTGGCAAATGTGTGTGTTCACAACTAAACGTTTAAAAGCTTTTGGGTCCATTCAAACCCAGTACACCTCCCCTTTCCACACTTTAGCAGTCCTGCACATATCAGTCATTTTAGAAGTGCCCTCCATCAGGCCTCAGCCCCATAAGCTCTGTGGCATGTGTGGTAATTGCATAACAAGATAGTACAAATAACTAGTTAGGTAGGAGTTCTAATATCAGTCCTGGCAAATGTAAATGAGTGTGTGTGTGTGTGTGTGTGTGTGTGTGTGTGTGTGTGTGTGTGTGTGTGTGTGTGTGTGTGTGTTCACAACTAAAAGCTTTTGGGTCCATTCAAACCCAGTACACCTCCTTTTCCCCCACTTTAGCAGTCCTGCAGATATCAGATATCTTAGAAGTGCCTTCTGTCAGGCCTCAGCTCCATAAACTATGTGGCACGTGCGATAACTGCATAACATGACAGTACAAATAACTTGTTAGGTAGGAGTTCTAATTTCAGTCCTGGTAAAAGTGTGTGTGTGTGTGTGTGTGTGTGTGTGTGTGTGTGTGTGTGTGTGTGTGTGTGTGTGTGTGAGGCAGTTGTGTGTGCAAGACTGAGGGGAGTTGTATGTTTGTTTATAGGTGAAACAGTTTCATGCCATTTCCACCCACGACACTTCACAGTCCACCACCTTATCAATCCAGATGACATCAGTCCCTTATTACCAATCTTGGTGAGCTGTCAGCCCTGTAAGCTCAGTAGTGCATGTGATAAATGCTTAACACTGCAGTACAAATAAGTAGTTTGGCAGGGGTTCTACTTTTCTGGCAAATGTGTGTGTGGGTATGTACATTTGTAAGTAGAAGAATTTTGATATGTTTCCTACCCACTGCCCTACTTTATCAGTCCTACTGTTGTCATTCCCCATTATCAGCGCCTTTGGTCAACTCTCATCCCAGTAAGCTCTGTAGCACATGTGGTAACTCTGTAACACTATGATGCAAATCACTAGTTAGGTAGGGGTTCTACTCTCACATCTGGCAAGTGTGTGTGTGTGTGTGTGTGTGTGTGTGTGTGTGTGTGTGTGTGTGTGTGTGTGTGTGTGTGTGTGTGTGTGTGTGTGTGTGTATGTGTGTCTGTTTGTATGCAAGTATTTTGATAAGTTAAGCACACACTGCACTACTTTATCAGTCCTGCTGATGTCATTCCCTTAATAGGTTCAAAAGTGTGTTGTAGGTAATGGCCCAGGAGCCTCAACAAGGCTAGCACATAGAAGGGCCCCGGCCATTGTGCCACCCAATGTTATGTCCCAGTATCAAGTATAGCCACTGCATTGATCCTTGGGTTGAACGATTACCCATCCACTCATAAAAATTTCTCTGGAACAGGGTCAGTTAGGTGCTCTGCATGACATGTATGGGAAGTGTATTCCAGGGCATGTGCAGTCTCTTGGTGAGGGACCTGTCCCACCAACATGTTGTGGGGATTGTGGTACTGAGGTAGATGTCTCTACAGTGTGTGGTGTGGATGGATTTATATGTAGCATTTCTAAACCAGCTGGGTCAGACATGGCTTTGTAAGTCAAGCACATATAGCTGCTAATTAGGTGATATGACACAGAGAATAGCTTGGGTCTGCTGAGTCTGTGTAGGATGTGTGTTTATTGCCTAGCAAGCCATTTGTGAGGTGCTTCTGTGGCTTCCCCAGCTGTAGCAGGTGTCTAGTGAGGTACATGGCAAATGGGCCATAATACTTGAGGAGTGGTCTAATGAGGGAATAGTAGACAGAGATCATTACCTCTGTCTTCCTGGATGCAAAACCCATGGCAATACAATGTGCCATATAGAAGGAATTCCTAACCACAGTGGCAATGTGGTGCTTGAAGGAGAAGTTGCTGCCAACCTGTGTCCCCAAATCTATTATAATGCATACAGTGTTCATTGGCTTCCATCAGTGTGGTACTTACTGGGAAATGAGTATTTTACCAAGGGGGATGATGATGCATATTATAGATCCCAGGAAGTGTTGGGCCACTGTACTGGCACTTGGCTACTTTCTCCAGGTGATGGAGGGGTAGTTGAAGTCTCCTACTATGTTAGTGTTGCATAGGGCCTTCATAAATGGAAGGGTGTTGAGGAAAGTGCATTGACAGTCTAGGGACATAGATGTGGACCCATAGCATGCTATGGTCTGGATTGCACTATTACTCCAAGGCAGTTGTACTGGATGCATCTCTGATGCATCACGCTGGGATACTAGTCTGTAAGTGTTCCTATCCATAACGAATATGAAGACAACACCACCTGTGGAGGTATGGTGTGGGTGTCTATATTAGAACACCAAACAAACAGCAATCCACACACATACACCTAAACTCTTATCCCTAACCCTACACTAAACTATACACACACTACTAACTATCCACTTACCTTAACCCAAACCCTAAACCTAAGGGCCATTACTACCGAACACTCACCTCACCCACGTCCTAACTCACCTACCCTGCCCTAACCCTCATGTCCACACAATCGCGCACTTACCTGACCCATGCCCTAATCCTAACTCACCTAACCTGCCCTAACCCTCACATCCACACAATCGCACAAATACCTAACCTATGCCCTAACCCTAGCTCACCTAACCCACCCTAACCCTTATGCCCACACAATCTCATATATACCTAACCCGCACCCTAACCCTAACTAACGTAACCCGCACACTTGCCTGAACCATAACTTTCCACCAGAGCGCTGAAAATACCGAAGAAACAGAAATAGACAACCAAATTCTTTCCCTAGGAAAAAATTAAGTTTTCCATTTCTTTGATATTTTCAGCATTCGCTGAAAATGGGTCGATATTAGAACACTCGATATTTTAAACTTTTGGTGTTCTAATATAGACCCTGGTGTGGTCCATGTTTGGGGATGACACCTGTAGAATGCATTATAGCCTGTTACTACAGGGCTGCTGTCTGCTGCTGTGAACCACCTCTCTATTACAGCAGAATGTTTAGTGTCCTCCACTCCGATGAGTGATTTGAGTGACTGCATCCTGACAGTTAGATGTCTACTGTTGAGCAGCATGACCCTCAGATTACATACATGCCTCGCTGTTATGGTGGTAATTATATTTGGAATAATGCCGAATAAGGCTCTTAGCCAGTACCTGAAAACCCAGGGCTGACAGATGTAGGACATCTGTGCCAAGTCATTGTGGTCTGTCAATCATGTTTTCCCAAGCAGAGAGATACTGGATCCCCTGAGAATGACACAAACATGTAAGACAATGTTGCAGTAAATCATCTGTTGATAGTACTGCAGCATTGTTCTGGGTGATGGCAGTATACTGTTAAGGGCTACTATCCCACCTGCCTGGACCACATAATCAGAGAGTTCAACCATGTCTCTTGTCATGTAGTCCAGGAAGGTGTGTCCCAGGTCATTCACACCCACATGGATACAGAGTGATACTCGTAGTTGTTGTGGAGTGCCATGGTTGGCTGTGTCATGTGTTGGATGTTGGCATATTACCTGCTCTATATTCAGCTTAGGGAGTGGGATATGTATGTGCCTCAGTATTGAGTTACCCATGATCAGTGTATTGTGCAAGGTGGTTAGCCTTAGGAGGGGCACACTGTGTAGGTGAAATATGTGTCCCTTGGCATGTGCCATATCATGGTGTCTGAGTGGGTGTCTGTCTTGCTAGTCTGTGCTGTTTGGGTAAATGTCCATTGAGTGCCTCTGTGAAGGTGGGTGTGTGGATTTTTACTGTATGTCATGGCTGTCATATTGGGTGTCATGGAGAACCATGTATTCCACATGGTGTGGTGCAGGTGTTGATCTGTTGATCTTATCCTCTTGACGTGCTAGTCCAGTCTTTGCTGGAGAGTGCATATGCCTACATTGGGTGATATATGGGTAACAATAACATGTCTGAGTGTTTGGAGTTTAGAGGAGATGGTTGTCTGTGTACATGCGGCAGTTGCAACAGTGCCTCAGAATGGACAAATGCACTAGGTTAATGGGTGGAAGCACAGAAAACTGCACTTCAATCATGCCATGAGGGGTGGACATAACTGGAAGTACTGAGGCTACTTCTGTGATGAACGACTACTGCTGACAGCTCCGAGGTGTGCCACAGTTATTGATACAATAACCTGGTGAAGAGCCAAGCTATAATACTATTTGAAGTGCAAGACAGAAAGAACTAGCATGATGTAAGGGTGAAACAGAAGGCAGACTTTCTGCCACCTGTAATACTTTACCTCAGCTGTCCAGTTATCAGCAGCTTTGGCCATTTGAAAATTCAGCAAGCTCTGTAGCATGTGAGGTGACTGTGTAATATTATAGTAGACATAACTAGATAAGCAGGAGTTTTAGTCCCAATACTGGTAAGTGTGTATATGAGAATCATGTACTGTCTGGCCAATACCATGTTTGAAGTTTGTACTACCCTTTACACGTCCCCTCACTCCAATTTAGTAGTCCTGTTACTATCATCCACCCCTCACTGCAATTTAGTAGTCCTGTTGCTGTCATCCACCTTAGAAGTACCTTTGGACTAAGTGAACATGTGTGAGCTATGTGGCACATCTGATAACTGCATAGCACTATAGTAGAAATAACTAGACAGGCAGGAGCTCTAATTTCAGTACTGGCAACTGTTTGGATGTGAGTGTGTGTTTGTGGAAGAATTATTACCATTTTCAACTTCTGTAACACCCTTTACACTTCCCCTCACTCCAATTTAGTAGTCCTGTTGATGTCATCCACCTTGGAAGTACCTTTGGACTACATGAACATGTATAAGCTCTGTGGCACATCTGATTACTATGTAGCACTATAGTAGAAATAATTAGATAGATAGGAGCTCTAATCTCACTTCTGGTAACTGGATGTATGTGTGTGTTTGTGTGAAAATCATGTAATGTGTGGGTTATACCATTTTCAACTTCTGCACCACCCTTTACACTCCCCTTCACTCCAATTTAGTAATCCTATTGATGGCATCCACCTTCAAAGTACCTTTGGAGTAAGTAGAAATATATAAGCTCTGTGGCACATCTGATAGTACTATAGTAGTACTATAATATAAATAACTAGATAGGCAGTAGTTCTAATCCCAATATTAGCAAGTGTGTGTATGTGAGGATCATTTCTTGTGTGGCTTATGCCATTTTGATGTGTGTACTATACACGGTGATCATATCTTGTGTGCCTTATACCATTTTGATGTGTGCACCGTACACGGCTGGTGACCACCTCCTCATGCCATTACTTTACATAGTGCAGTAACAGCATCTGCTTCACATGCAGCAGGTTAAACCATTGTACAGTCCTTCATATAGATGTGCCTGGAATATCCAGTTGTTTGCAACCTATATGTGGTCAGAAGTGGTCTGTGTGACTTAACAATGCCCATGTATATGATATTGTAGCCAAATAAGCTACAGTGAGGGTACTGACACATATGGCAGCATCAGGTATCATACCTGATTGAATCATCATGCTGATACGATATCTGCCACCCTCTCAGTTAGACAGACTTGTAGGTGCAATACATGAGTCCAGATGCTTAGTTTTACAAGTGAAATGTCAATATTATGGGTCACATTAAAGGATGTAAGAGGTGTGGACAGACATATTGTGGTCCTAATTTGTATGTATCAGAAACATCTTGCATAATTACAGGGGTGTGTACACAATTTATATCCACTGTATACCACTAATGTGTCACACATGTCCCTACCTTAAGTCATTTGTCCAGCCCATTTTGTTGGCCTCTGTCCAGATGTCTTGGACTGACAAGTTGTGAGGTATGCTACAGGAATGTTGAATTCACCTCAGATAGGCCCCAGTGGTGACCACTATGATGCAATGCAGTTAACCCCACCACAAATGAACATGCACATAAGGCAATATAGCTATTACTGATAGTTGTGTGCATGGTAAATTGCATGCCCTTCACATACCTGTGGTATTGGCAGGCTACAACAGAACAATGTCATACTCACCAGCTTCAGGTTGCTGTCCCATATGCAGACCAGAGGGACCTAGGTAGTTGTGACAGAGAGGTATTGTCAGCAGACTCACATGTGGCCTTGGTACAGGACGGATGCAGCATGTCTGCATATTTACAGTACAAACCCCAATAATGCACAATTTTCTGTCTTCACCATGGATGTGCACCTCTGTGCATTATAAAACCCCTTCCACAACTGCAATCAGACCTGACACATGGATGTAGATACAATACAGATGCAAGTCTGTCTGATACAGTAGTGTACTAATCCCCACTGGGCCCTTACCTGCATGCTCTCTGTCCATTGTGTGGGTGCCACCCACCTCCAGCATGTTGGCCTCAGTACCTTGGTGTTGTACTGGGGTGTGTGCCCCAAGGTTGGCAGGAGCTCATATGCTACACAACTTGGTTGTATGATGGATGACAAAGAGAAATGTGAAGTCATTTGTATGATGTGGTGATGACTGTTGAAGGAAATAGAGGGTCTGTGGAAGTGATGGGTATGCATGGTGTTAAAATGAATGTAGACGGTGTGATGGTAGTGGGTTTTGCAAAGCCGATGGACATGGCTGTGGTGAATATGTATTATAACACGAGGGAGGATCATAGGGTGAGTTACAAGACTGTAGTAAGATGCACACAGGTGGAATATATCCAATGTAGGAGGGCTAGTTTGAAGGAGATTGGAGACTGTAAAGTGGTGAAGGGGAAAGTGTATTTAGGCAGCATAGAAAGTTGGTCTGCTGACTTCACATTGTGTACCAACTCACCCTATGATCCTCCTTTGTGTTATAGTACATATTCACCACAGCCATGCCCATCTGTTTTGCAAAATTCACTACCATCACACCATATCATCACAATGAACAAAACATGCTGGAGGGATAGGTTCCTGACCCAGAGACTCCCCATACTCTGGAATAGACTGCCCATACATGTCAAGCAGAGCGCCTCATTGGCCCTCTTCAAAAGGAACCTTGATGGTTGGATGGGAGATAGGAAATTCACCACGGGGATCATGTCAGTCGTTCTGCTAGACAGGGGCCCAGAGAAGTAAATACTGTGGGAAGAAATTTCCAGGGAATTGTTATGGCTAGGCTTGCATAGGCCTTAGGGCCGGTAGCCTAGTACCAACCTATGAACCTATGATGTTGGTGATGAAGAAGAGGGGGAGGGTGAGTTTAGCAGCAAGGATCACATGGTGTGAATTGGAAAAGGGTGCTCATGAGGAAGAGTTAAGACAGACACTGGGTGGTACTGTCAATTTACCACATATCTGGTTAAGTACAGCAGAGCTACTAAGGGAGATGGCTAGAAAGGTGTTTGTGTGACATGTGGATGGAAGAAGTAGTACAAGGAGACCTGGTGGTGGACTGAGGAGGTACAAGACAGTATATGGAAAAAGAGGATGGGGATGAAAGAGTGGGACTGTCAGAGAGATGAGGAAAGTAGACAGGAGTGTGAGGAGATGAGTTGTATGACAAAGAGATGTGGCAAAGACTAAGCATGAGGCATATGAAGAGGTGTATGACAGTTTGGACACTAAGGAGGGATGACAGGAGTTGTACCGATTAGCTAGACAGATTTACTGAGCTAGGAAAGATGTGCAGCAGATAAGAGCAATAAAGGATAATGAGGTAAATGTACTCACAAGTGAGGAGAGTATGTTGACCACATGGAAAGAGTACTTTGAGAGGCTGATAACTGCAGAGAATGAGACAGAGAATATTGGATGATGTGGGTATGGTAAATCAGGAAGTGCAACATCTTAACAAGGAAGATGCAAGGATAGATATGAAGGGGATGAATACTGGAAAGGCTGTTGGCCCACATTACATACCTGTGGAAGCATGGAGGTGTTTAGGGGAAATATCAGTGGTGTGCTTAGCCACACTATTTACTGATACATTGGGTGGTGTGAGGTTGCATGAGGAGTGGAGAGAAAGTACTTGGGTATGGTTTTAAGAATAAGGTTGATGTGCAGAGCTGTGGTAACTACAGAGGGATAACACTGAGTTTGATCTGTATTGAGAGTAGGGAACTGATTTGTGAGACCCTACAGAGGTGGAAATATGCTGTAGAGAGGGGAGTAATGAAGGTCAGCAGGACTATGACAGAGTATCTGTATATGAATGAGAGGGAGGATAGCGGGATGTTGAGGATGCATGGGGCAGATTTGACGAAGGTGGATGTGCTTAAATGATTGAGATCAACATTTCAGAGTAATGATGACTGTGGTGGACAGGGGAAGAAGAGAGTACAGGCAGGATGGAGAAGTTGGAGAAGAGTGTCAGGATTGAGTTGTGACAGACGAGTGTCAGTAAATGTGATATGTAAGGTCTACAAGAGGGTAGACCACCTATGTTATATGGGTTGGAGACAGTGGCAGTGAGAAAAAATGCAGGAGACAGACCTCCACATGGCAGAAATACAGATGTTACAATTTTCTCTGGGTGTGACATGGGTGCACAGGTTTAGCAATGTGTATATGAGAGGGTCAGGCCATGTTGGACAGATATGACACAAAGTTGGAGAGACAGGATTACATCAGTTTGGACATGTGCTGAGGAGGGCTGCTAAGTATATTGGGAAAATGATGGTTAATGATGTATCTGCCAGGAAAGAGGGTGAGACAGCAAGATTCAGGGGACAGGAAGAAATGGAGAAAGATGATCCACTGTGGCAATCCCAAACGGGAAAAGCCAGAGGACAATGAAGGGGGATGTTGTAATGTCACTCTTCACAGATTTGCCAACTATATGACAGACATAACACAACACTATGGGTAAATGACTACAAATATGAGGCACATATATGGTTAGTGTGCATAACACT
>NC_056749.1:83211050-83218550 GCF_019279795.1 Protopterus annectens
CCTTCCCTTCATCTATGGCTTTGGTGACTGTTTAAGAAGTCAACCAGGTTCAAAAGGCAGGATCTGCCCTTGACAAAGCCAAACTGGGTAGGTTCTAGTGTCTGTAGGTCCCCAATGTCTTTGTTTATGAGCTCCATGATGATCCTCTCCATAGCCTTGCAGACTAAGCTAGTCAGGCTTATGGTGCGATAGTTTCCAGGGTCCGTAGAGGCTTCACCTTTGTGGAGTGGGACCACTGTTGCTGTACGCCATTCTGTGGGCACATATCTTGTAGTGAGGCTGAGATTGTATATCTGTTTTATTTGAGGGATTAGTTCCTCTTGGAGTTCATGTAGGACACAACCTGGGACGCCATCTGGTCCCATGGAAGCAGTGTTTTTTGCTTTGGAGAGGGCAGCCTTCACCTGAGCATCAGAGATGTTTGAGAGGCAGCCCTCTGCTGGGATAGATACTTGCTCTTTTGATGGGGAGGGGGGGAGAAGTTTGCACTGAACCTGTCTGCCAGGATATTGGCGATGTCTGTGGGTTCAGTGTATTTTTTGTCATTTAGAATCAACTCAGAACAAGTCTGGGAGTTGCATCCCAGGTTTCTAACATAACTGAAAAAAGCCTTATGATTGTCTTTGGTGTCCTGTGCAATTTTTCTCTCGAAGTTGTCCTTGGAGGATTTTATGAGGGATCGTAATTTTTTGCTAGTACTGAACAGAGATGCCATCCCTATTAGGGAGTTTGCTCTATCATGTAGTAGCTTCCTCCTTCTGTTGTACAGTTTATTTATGGCAGGGGTCCACCAGACTGGACGCCTGCCTTTGGATGATTGGGTCTAGGTTTTGTTTCAGATAGCATGATCCATGCATTCCTGGAGATGTCCGTAGAATGCGTTTATATAGGATTCTGCAGTTTGGGCCATAGTTTCCACTGGCCCTGGGGCCTTGAAGGATTCCACTTCAGTTTTGAGAAGTGAGAAGTTCGCTTTTGAGAAGTTTTTCACTGTGGTTTTCTGGGCTGGGGATGGGGTCGGGATGTGGACATCCAGTGAGATTAATTTATGGTCTGATCTTACCAATGAGGGATATACTTCTGGTGTGGAGCATAGAGTCCCCATGTTGGTAATGATCAGGTCTAGTATGTTGTCCCCTCTTGTGGGAGTGGTGACTAGTTGTTCCATAGCATTTGAGTTTATAATTTCCAGGAACCTTTGGGCTAAGGTGCTGGGGCTTGAGTAGTGCTCCCAGTCAATGTTTGGGTAGTTGAAGTCACCCAATATAATGGTGTTCGGAGAGATCTTCATGTTCTCCAATGTTTTCAGGAAAGCCGAGTGGGATTCCTGACTTTGAGAGGGTGGTCTGTAGGATGCTATAAACTAAAAAGCAGTCTTGCCCACTGTTACTTGCACATGGATGGTCTCCGATACTTCGTGCAATGCCACTAACCTGGAGGTGTGAATATCCTTGATAAATATGGAAACTCCCCCTCCTTTTGTGGTTCGGTCCTGGTTTTAGGGCCGAAAACCATGATATGAGGTATAGCCTGGTAGTGCTGGGGTGCTCTCTGGAGCCTTGAACCAGGTATCTGTCACTGCACAGATATCGATGTTCTACATACTGAGGAGAGCTTTGAGTACGTGCATCTTGAGGTTAAGACTTCTGGCGTTTAGCAGCATTACCCTTAGTTTCTTGTTCCTTGTGCTGTCTATGGGGGTGGGTTTGACTTTTGAGCCTTGCCTAAAAAGGCACTATGGGGGTGGCAAGAGCCTTTGCCAATATCCGAAAGCCCAGTGGTGACAGGTGCAAGCCGTCCCTAGTGAAGCAACATGGCTTGTCGAGCATGTCATCCCAAGCTGACAGACACTGGATCCCCTTTGAATGACACCAAAATTTTAGCCAATTGTTAAAATCGATCATTTTGTCTTTGTACTGTGGCATCATTCTAGGTGAGGGTAAGATGCTGCTCAAGGTCAGGGTCATACCAGCCTGGGCTACATGATCAGAGAGCTCCTCTATATCTCTTTTCATGTAGTCCAGGGAGGTACGTCTCAGGTCATTCACACCAGCATGTACAATGACTGAGTCATATTTGTATTTGCTTTGGAGTGACCTGAGTGCTTGCGTTATGTGGCGGATTCTAGCACCCGACAGGCAGCTCACCGTGACCTTTTCTTTATTCAGCCTGGTGAGTGGGACATCAGTGTGTCTGACAATAGAGTCACCTATTACAAGAGTATCAGGTGTGTTATTCAGCCTTAAGGGCTGATACCAATCCTTCCTAATTGGACAGTGTGTCTTCCCTATTGTAAACAGGCTATAAATTAGGGTATTTTGAGTAAACATCCTAAAACCATACATCTCAGATGGCTTAATGGTAAATTGCTGTGACTATGGTGTGCAGGGTCCTGGGCTCAAGACCTGCAAGTTCTGTTTATTTTGTTGCTAGGCAGAACAAGAACTGAGTGATTAAGTCAGTTTTTAGCAGTGTTAAGTGTGTTTGCACAGGTTTGTGTGACAGTAAGCGGTGCTAATGTATTGTTAAATGAATAGGCGCTTACACCATGTAGGCTTCACTTACCAGAGTGCAAATCTGCTTAGCATTTACATTTAAGCAATGTTTAAACATGCTAAGTATAGCCATTTATCACATTCCAGTCTGATAAAATAGCAGGGTAATGACATCTTTAATAAGTATATTTAATTTCCTGTACATAACATGCTTGTATGTGCTGTCATTATGGTAGCAAGAGGTGTCACTATACTGTATGTGACACTTGGGTATACATGGGTAGTACCACAATCTTTTTTTTTTTTGTTTTATACATGGGTAGCATCCCAGGATATATGCAGTCACACTTGCATGTTACACCAGCTCCAGTGCACTGGTTGACAAAAATAGTTTAACACATATTGTATTATTAAGTTAATACTTTTAACAGTGCTTTTCCAAGTAAAAGTATATTGCAGATTGTAGTACTTGAACCATACACGCCTGCATACAAGGCTTGGACTCTTGAGTTCTAACTATCTTGTTCTTGATGTTTGACCTGTATGTTTTTATGCATCTCCTATTGGATATTGATATGATATTATGATATTAACTGTAAATTACTATGTTTTTGGACATGTCCTTGAGGACTAAGTATATTTCATCAAGGTAAAAATGAGGGGTTACAAGGAACAGTTCTGGAAAAAATGCAAGTTTCTTGTTTTGATATTAACAGTTTCAAACAACAATTATTATTTAAGGAGGCTATTTATATTTTGAAGTTTGGAACTTTATACCCCCATGAATTAAATGAAGAAATGAACTGGAGAGTACTTATTTAAAAAAAATTATTGCTTCATTGTATTATTCTGTTTAACTGTTTTTAAGTGGGTAATTTTTCAATTATCGAATTTGCATTTGTTAGTATATAAAATATGTGTGTGTTTTTTATGGCTTTTTACTCCTTGAAGCCTACGGCCGAGATGTCAGAGGAAAAAGTGTGTTTTACAATAAAATTGGTGGATCGCCCTTTGGTTGTACTTTGTTCTTTTCACTTGGTGGTTGCTGTTGTTCGAAATGTCCTTGAGGACTGCTGTCATGTAGTAATGGCATACCTTTCAGTTCCAGACTTCTATCCTTCAAAGCATTCATCCTAATGCATAACCTGATGGCTATCTACTTTCTGTCTGTCCTCTGTACAGATGTCCACATGTCAGGTATTGCTAAGGCCATACAACTATGTAGGTGCCCACATAGTATTGTGCAGTGGGCCTGGAAACTGCTGCTAGTTCCAACATATGGGACATTCTTTAATGTGGGCCTTGCCCCTTTTCCTTGCCTGTGTGAGGGACATTACATGAATGGTGGGCTACAGATTCACATACAGTAGGTGGCAATAAGTCACAGGACAGGACATTTGGAAACAGTCCAACAACATGGGGAGCATATCCCAGAATTGTGAACACAACAGGACTTGTCCCTAGTTTGGGCCCAATGACCCCCATTTTGACATGTATACATACAGAGGTATTTATATATATATGTATGTATTTATATATATATATATATATATATATATATATATATATATATATATATATAATATGCATCTCCATACACATATACATTTATATATATATATATATATATATATATATATATATATATATATATATATATATGTGTGTGTGTGTGTGTGTGTGTGTGTGTGTGTGTGTGTGTGTGTGTGTGTACAAAACATGACTAATTTTAACAAACCTTTTCCCTACTGGTGAATGACTCTACTGAATGATATGTTTGAAAAAATATCAGACATGTCCACACCTCAGATGGCTTAGTGGCAAATTGTTGTGGCTATGGTGTGCAGGGTCTTGTATTCAAGACTTGCAAGGGCTGATTATTTTGTTGCTGGGAAGAACAAGGGCTGTTGGATACAGATTGATTAAGGCACTTTTAAGCAGTTGTAAGTGGGTTTGCATGGATTTGTGTGGCGGTTAGCAATGCTAACTTCTGTTTAACTATGCTTATAGACAGTTAGCCTTAAAAGTGCTTAATCTGTGTAGGCGTCACTTAGCACCATGCAAACAGGCTTACTTCTGCTTACTACTGCTTACACCAGCTTTCCCCTGCGCTAATTTCTTTAAAAGAAAAGAAAACAGGGGTGATAGGAAAGTGGTGAAAAAGAGGGCATGAAGAGGGAAAAACAATATGAAAGATAGCTTAGGATGTGCAGGATGGGTGTAGGGAAGGTCCATTGTTGTCCATTTCTTCTACAGCAACAGCTGTCCATATATACTAAATTTGGAGGTAAATTTGGACACTCAAAGCTGTTAGAGAGGGGTAAGGACAACAATAATGTGTTGTGAAACCAATTAGACCAGATTACATGTGTCTAGTGGACATGTGTGCGAAATGGACAGCTATATATGGGGCAACATTTTTTTTGGATACAGATTGCACTTTTTTTTAAGGTGAGAATGGGATGTTGGGGAAGGATAGTAGGCATATTTGGGGAAGTAGATTGGGTAGGAAAACAGACAAGACAGATAATACACCATACAGGGGCAGTATATGACACATGTGGGGGTAAACACCTTGGATGGGGAGGAGTATTTGATAATTGGAGCCCATGAGCCCCCAAATGGATGCAGTGGGACTGAGGTCCCCACCCATGGGCAGTAACCCTTGCACCTTCACAGCCCTAAAGGTGGCTGTGTTGTGGACTGAGCAGAAAGGGGCAGGCTGACCCTCTAAATGCACCACAGGGCCCTCAAGCTGGCAGAGCAGATCTCCCATTCTTTGCAGAGCTCCCTACACACCAGACCCCAGACCTGGCTTTGGGTGACAGGATCGTGTCTGCGACCACACCCAGGGGGATGAGCCCCATCTCCTGAGGTTGTTCCACCCGAAGGTGGTGCAAGACCAGTGGACAAGGAGGTCCTGGGGTGGGTACCAGCCATGCTGGGACCTTGAGCCATGGCCAGATGAGGCAGGAGAAGCAGATCCGCTGGGATCAGCCTTTCCAGATGTGCTATGGTGTTGCAGTTTTAGAACATGTTGGTTAGTCATGTAAAACACATTCCAGGATTAGTTATAACAGCATGCATGAGTATTCACATTAACCCAAAACAACATATTTGGAACATTTGCTTGGATGGTTTTGAATATGCTAAGCTAAGTGTCGGGCAAACCCGCTTAGTTGGTATATGCATTGCTTAAAGAGTTAGATGCTAAGCACTGATTACCAGTACACAAATCCGCTTAGCTATGCTAATTCCTGCTTACAATTTACATTTAAGCAGTGCTTATACTGGCTAAGCATAGCTGAGCACAAGTTAGCATTGTTTAGCTTTTCGTTTACAGACTATCAACATTGTGGGTTGATTCCTCATAAATGACATATTATATGTATGTTTACCTTCCATAACATCCCCCTATGTGCTTTCATTACAATACATTCTTTTGTGGCTATGCTGTATGGGACACTTGTGTTTATATGGAGGTTTCACATCTGTACTACACTGACACCTGACATTTGGACCTGCTACACTACCCTGGTTAACAAATATATATATTATTCACTACTTACTGATAAAAAAGCATGAAAATATATTTTGTTAACAAATAAAAATGAATGGACTGAATGGGACTCGAACAGCGAATGACTGCATGCTAAGCAAAAGCTCTAACCACTACACTATTTTACTTTGCACTGTTTTGTCCATATATTTGTATTTAGCTCACTGGGACGTGTGGGCTAGGCTGAGCATAGCTGCGTGATGTGCACTCCCACTCAGCTACTCAAAGTTTATTGCAGACAGAAAAAAAAGTACATATGTGTTTCATTTTTATTTACTGTAGGGGTTTGCACATTGCTTTCTGTGCCATTATCTGCATATTGTTCTTACAAAGTTAGAAAGTTGATAGAATAAATAGGTTTTGCATTAGCTTAATGTTTTGGTCCCATGGAGTCAGGGTTGTACACATTTTAGGGGGAACACACCAAAATATATGAGTGAACTATCTGAACACATTTCAAATATAGTTGAGAGGAAAGCTCCATAGACATACCTCTCAACTGTATAGAGTTTCACAGAATACCCAGATTTCTGCTTAAATAATGACAAACATTTGAGTTTAAGACACCACATCCTTCAGAAAATTCATGCTAATGCAAAACCTATTATTCTATCAGCTTTCTAAGTTTGTAAAAGCAATATTAAAAATCTGTCCCTATTTTTCCCCCCATCATTTTAGGCTTTGTCCAGATTTTTTGCTCTAAGAGGTTGAGAGGTATGTCCACGGACACTAACAGGTGTCCGCTGACACTTTCGTTGCTTTTTGTATTGCCGTATGGCAACTCTGGAGTGCAGGGGATGTGTATAATGTAAGAGCACTGCTCTTGTACATGCCCCCAGTACTCATACACAGACCCATGTCTGTGCAGGAATACAGCAGTGCGTCTTCATGCATATGCAAGGTGCACTGCTGTTTTATATGGACATGGGATGCTCCGTGTAAGAATAACTCTATTCTTACATGGAGCATTGCTGAATCCTGGGGAATGTGTATGTTCTTTATGGTGATCGCAATACAGTGGGGTTAGGAAATTGAATTTTTCCCACTGTAGTGCGATCTCGGAGTTGGTATATTTAATTTACAGGAGGTTGGGGGGTTCAGGGGGGCTTGCCCCCCTGTAGAAATGTAGTAAAAAGTGTATTTGTTAGTTTGGTGCTGTTATACGTGGATGGGATGTTATTTATATGTAGTTTTCGATGTTGTGATGCAAAGTTTCAGTGTTCTGAGTTTTATATATATATATATATATATATATATATATATATATATATATATATATATATATATATATACACACACATACATATATACACATACACATTGCATGCAGAACAATGCACAAACAATACAAGTATACCCACATAAATCAAGCACCTTTAACCAAAATTTAAAAATAGTTAGGAAAAAATAAAGTTAATGAATAAAATTTAAGTATATGGCTGGATT
>NC_056749.1:83223550-83278550 GCF_019279795.1 Protopterus annectens
AATGGGAACTAGAACCTGCTCATGGGACGGCATGCTGATCATTAGTATAATCAAAACAAATGGGAATTAGAACCTGGACATGGGACGGCATGCTGTTCATTAATATAATCAAAACAAATGAGAATTAGAACCTGGACATGCGATGGCATGCTGTTCATTAGTATCATCAAAACAAATGTGAACTAGAACTGGGACATGCGATGGCATGCTGTTCATTAATATAATCAAAACAAATGGGAACTATAACCTGGACATTCAATGGCATGCTGTTCATTAGTATAATCAAAACAAATGGGAACTAGAACCTGGACATTCAATGGCATGCTGTTCATTAGTATAATCAAAATGAACGGGAATTAGAACCTGGACATGGGACAGCATGCTGTTCATTAATATAATCAAAACAAATGGGAGCTAGAACCTGGACATCCAATGGCATGCTGTTCATTAGTATCATCAAAACAAATGGGAATTAGAACCTGGACATGCGATGGCATGCTGTTCATTAGTATAATCAAAAAAATGGGAATTAGAACCTGGACATGCAATGGCATGCTGTTCATTAGTATAATCAAAAAAATGGGAATTAGAACCTGGACATGCAATGGCATGCTGTTCATTAGTATAATCAAAACAAATGGGAACTAGAACCTGAACATATGATGGCATGCTGTTCATTACTATAATCACACAAATGGGAATTAGAACCTGGACATGGGATGGCATGCTGTTCATTAGTATCATCAAAACAAATGGGAACCAGAACCGGGACATGCGATGGCATGCTGTTCATTATGGCATGCTGTTCATTAGTATAATCAAAACAAATGGGAACTAGAACCTGGACATGCAATGGCATGCTGTTCTTTAGTATAATCAAAACGAACGGGAATTAGAACCTGGACATGCGATGGCATGCTGTTCATTAGTATAATCAAAACAAATGGGAATTAGAACCTGGACATGCGATGGCATGCTGTTCTTTAGTATAATCAAAAGAAATGGGAATTAGAGCCTGGACATGCGATGGCATGCTGTTCATTAGTATAATCAAAATAATGGGAATTAGAACCTGGACATGGGACGGCATGCTGTTCATTAGTATAATCAAAACAAATGGGAATTAGAACCTGGACGTGCAATGGCATGCTGTTCATTAGTATAATCAAAACAAATGGGAATTAGAACCTGGACTTTCGATGGCATGCTGTTCATTAGTATAATCAAAACAAATGGGAATTAGAACCTGGACGTTCGATGGCATGCTGTTCATTAGTATAATCAAAACAAATGGGAGCTAGAACCTGGATGTATGATGGCATGCTGTTCATTAATATAATCAAAACAAATGGGAATTAGAACCTGGACATGTGATGGCATGCTGTTCATTAGTATAATCAAAACAAATGGGAGCTAGAACCTGGACGTGCGATGGCATACAATTCTTTAGTACCATTAAAATGAATGGGAATTAGAACCCAGACATGTGATGGCATGCTGTTCATTAGTATAATCAAAACAAATGGGAATTAGAACCTGGACATCCAATGGCATGCTGTTCATTAATATGATTAAAAGGAAATGGAATTAGAACCTGGACATGACATGGCATGCTGTTCACTAGTATGATTAAACTGAATGGGAATTAGAACCTGGAAGAGTGATCCCGTGCTGTTCACTGGTACAATTAAAATGAAAGTGAATTAGAACCTGGGCATAAGATGGCATGCTGTTCACTAGTATGATTGAACTGAATGGGGATTAGAACCTGGACATGACATGACATGCTGTTCATTAGTATGATTAAAATGAATGGAAATTAGAACCTGGATGTGAGATGGCATGCTGTTCACTAGTAAGATTAAACCGAATGAGAATTAGATCCTGGAAGTGAGACGGCATGCTGTTCATTGGTATGGTTTGTGGCTCATCATCCTCTCACAGAATAAGATGACATGGCTGGAAAATTCTTCTCCTTTTACAGTATAAACTAAACCCTTCAAATTGGTTGGAATTAGCAACAGATTGGAGTGCTTACCAAATGATCTTTGACTGTAGATATCAAGTCGAACAGGTGCCCTAGGCTTCGGGGATTTTTTTTTTCTGTTGCAAGTGTCTTTGCATTTGTAAATACTTGTAAAACACCAGATAGTATTCGAGTACGGACAAAATTTTTCAATGCAGCCAGCAGTGGTCTAGTCATAGTAATTTATTTATTTGGTGATCACAGTCAGGTACAGGTGGATATGATTAGTAACAACTTGAAATACATTTCTATAGCCATTTCCTTGTACTTTTGTGTGATCACAAAGCAGAGATGATCACTGAAAAATGCATTTCATGAGAGCTTTACTTTTTCTCAGAAAGATGACTCTTCCTCCCATTGCAGGAGCTGTTGTGTTGTGTTATGTATTGCCGAAGACCATTTTTCTCATTTGTGCTCTTTAAAGACAGAGTGTCCATGAGAACTGATGCTCCTGTATACTTAAGATAACAATGCAGACTAACCTGGATCAGAGTTAGCTGGTATGCCAAGTGCATTTTTTCCAAATGGCATTCATTTGAATGCTAATAGCTGAAAATGACTTTTAGCAATTTTAAGGTTGTACTTTCCCCATTCCTGCGAGACTTTGGAGTTATTGTATATAAGCTGGGGGAGTGCGGGGGTCTTTCCTGATACAGGGGTCATCATTTTCATTCTTTAGTGATTGACAAAACAGCATTCAGTAAAACATGTATGTGGCAGGTACAGCAATTCATATTACATGATCAGCTAATGTTCCTTTATTTTTCCTAACAATCACAACAGAGTGAATATTTGTTGACTTCATGAATATTCATGGGCAACTTAGATTTTTACCTTGACAGAACAAAGCTTATTAGAAAATATTCCAAGCTTGTTGTATCTTTCTTCAAAGATTTGTTGGGTGCTAAAATTTCAAGATTGACCTGATCAAAATAACTGTCTCAATCTGTATAATTTTGTTATCAAAGAGCACAATAACTCTGTGACTTCTAAGACTGGGGTCACTGTGACAGAGCCATAGATACCTGCCTGGCTTTCTTCTAGAATGCATCCTTGAATGATGTTTGTGTGGCTGAATGTTACACCAAGACTGTATAAGTTGGATCCGACTTCTAAGTCCATGTCAACATTTGGCACTACAGTCACCAAGGTAGATACAGGTAGATGTGGCACCCAACTGGATAAGCTTGGGAATCTATCCACAGGGTGCTGAAGATGAAACTCCCAATCTTAGATAATAAAAATTATGTGCTTACCTTAAAAATAGATTGGGACTGGCAGTTCCAGCTTCATTATCGTATCCACCCTCCTATCCCCTACTGCCTGATGGGACCAGTAAGGTTTTAGTTTGAGTTATTTCTTGTTTATTTGTATGTATGTAGTTCACTTTATATGAACACTAGCTCTTTTTTGAGTGGGCTTTCAGAGAATGTAATTTGCACAGCATTTTGGGTAAAAAGGAGGGGCTTTAAAATTATATCATAATGAAAATTAGCTACCAGTCCAGGCATATTATTATTGAAATTTAATCTTTGTTTCACCGTGTTTTTTGTGGCCATTTTTATGCATCACCTGTGTATTGTGCAAAGCAGTGTGTATTACATAAACAGGTATCATGGAATAACAGTATTTCATTATTACATAAACAGGTATCACGGAATAACAGTATTTCATTATGGTATACACTTTGCAAACTAGTGATACTGCCGATACAATGTTACAGAATAATGTCAAATCCTGCACAGGAAAATCTATATATCTTCATCCATTCATTAGTCTCTATTACTGTACAAACTTATGTTTCATACAGTATATGTAGTGCAAAGCAGTTTTCTCACTCTCAGTCTCTCACAAATAGCACCCGACTCCTAGCCCGACCACTTAGGCAGCCATCATTATCTGTGGTGTTTACAAGGAAAAGTGGGGAAACAGAAATAGGTTACTAGGTCTTTCACTCCTATCACACAAGCATGCATTCACATCCACATTTAAAGTCCTTACTGCAGGTCTTTAACCTGTACTGTTTTTGTTGTTTATTTTTCTCATGGAAACCACACAGCAACATTGCTTTACTTTAATATATAATGCACAACAATTCTATAAAAGTGCTTTAATACTGAAACTTAATAAAATAAACAATTGAATAAATTCCTCACTGTATTTGTTTGTATGATACCTAGAGGTAGAATCAGATGCCCTATACTGACTGACTAAAAAAACTCCAGCTATTCTCTGTCACATATCGCCTACTCACAGGCAATCTCTGCTTAACATACAAGGCCATGTCAAACCCAGAGCTGTTGGACATGCTACACTTAAAGAAATCCCAATCTCTCAGAGAGACACACACTCCAGGGATCTAAACCTGGTCATCACAATGAACAAAACATGCTGGAGAGATAGGTTTCTGACCCAGAGACTCCCCATACTCTGGAACAGGCTGCCCATACATGTCAAGCTGAGCGCCACTTTGGCCCTCTTCAAAAAGGAACCTTGACGATTTAATGGGAGATAGGAAATTGAACCAGGGGATCGTGTCAGTGGCCCTGCTATACAGGGAACCAGGGAAGTAAATATTCTGAGAAGAAATAGCCAGGGAATTGTTATGGCTAGGCTTGTATAGGCCCTAGGGCCAATAGCCTAGTACCAACCTATGAACCTATAAAACAAAAAAAAAGATACATGCATTATTAGGTGCATTGTACTGTTATGTAGTCAGTAGCAGTGTTACTAACTAACTAAGGCAACACACATTGCAATTAAGGTAAGCAATACACAGTAGTAATACTTAAAAAAAATACAAGAACTTCACGGTCCACATATGTAAGAAACAGTATAAGCACAAAGTCTTACAAGTACGACAAGCTACACCTTCATTTAACACAAGCAATGCCTTTACAAACTAAGCACAAAGTACATAACAGAGTAAAAAAAAACAAAGAATAATATATGTGTGTGTGTATGTGTGTGTATCTTTGCCCCTGGGTCTGTGTCTGAAAAAGAGTATTGCCTACTCATTTTAACAGACTAATTTTGCATCCAAAATTCTTTTGTAATAAAATATTAAAAAATAAAAACAGACAAACATTATAAATCAACTGATCTTCTTTAAGAATTACAAATGTAGTATTATTTATTATTAAATAAATACAGAACCATCCAGCTGAAAATGAAACGTTTACTTATACATTGCACATACTGTGACATAATTGTGAAGTGCATACTTAAGACAACTAAAAGTATGCTTCTGAAATGAATTCAACACATAATGTTTCTCAATATTTCTATTAAAATGCCTTTTGGCCTTTACTGATTACACAAAACAAAATAAACCACTCAAAAGTTGCAAAAAATGCCACTCCTACATTTAAAAAGCCCAGTAAGAAACCACAGACTGATTATGAAATTACAGTAACATGTTACAGCAGTACAGTAACACCACAGCCTGATAAAGATAATACAGTAACATCTTACAGCAGTACAGTAACACCACAGACAGATAAAGACATTACAGTAAAATGTTACAGCATTCCAGCAGCAGTGCAGACTGATAATGACATTACGGTAACATATTAGAGCAGTGCAGTAGCAGCACAGACTGGCAATGACATTACAGTAACATGTTACAGCAATGCAGTAGCACTACAGACTGATAATGACATTACAGTAACATGTTACAGCAGTACAGTAGCACTGCAGACTAATGACATTACAGTAACATCGTACAGCAGTGCTACTGCACCGCAGTCTGTTAATGACATTACAGCAACATGTTACAGCAGTTCAGTAGCACCAGAACGATAATGACATTACAGTAACATGTTACAGCAGTGCAGTAGCACCACAGACTGATAATGACATAAAAGTAACATTATACACCAGTAAGGCAGGACCACAGACTAATAATGATATTACAGTAAAATGTTGCAGCAGTACAGTAGCAATGCAGTCTAATAATGACATTACAATAGCATCTTACAGCAGTACACTAGCACCACAGATTTATAATAACATTACAGTAAAATGTTTAACCACAGACTGATAATGACATTACATAAATATGTTACAGCAGTGCAGTAGCACCAGAGACTGATAATGACATTACAATAACATGTTACAGCAGTACAGCAGCACCACAAACAGATAATGACATTACAATAAAATGTTACAGCAGTGCAGTAACAGTACAGACTGATAATTACATTACAGTAACATATTACAGCAGTGCAGTGGCACCACGGACTGGTAATGACATTACAGTAACTTGTTACAGCAGTACAATAGCACTGCAATCTAATAATGAAATTACAGTAACATCTTACAGCAGTACACTAGCACCAAAGATTTATAATAACATTACAGTAACATGTTACAACAGTGCAGTAGCAGCACAGACTGATAATGACATTACAGTAATATGTTACAGCAGTACAGTAGCACTACAGACTGATAATGACATTACAGTAACATGTTACAGCAGTACAGCAGCACAACAGACTGATAATGAGTTTACAATAACATGGTACACCAAGTACACTAGCACCACAGACTAATAATGATATTACAGTAACATGTTACACCCGCAGACTGATAATGACATTACAGTGATGTGTTAGAGCACTAGAGTAGCACTACAGACTGATAATGACATTACAGTAACTTATTACAGCAGTACAATAGCACTGCAATCTAATAATGACATTACAGTAACATGGTACAGCAGTACAATAGCACCACAGCCTGATAATAACATTACAGTAACATGTTACAGCAATGCTGGAGTACCGCAGGCTGTTAATGGCATTACAGTAACAAGTTACATCAGTGCAGTAGCAGCACAAACTGATAATGAAATTACAGTAACATGTTACAGCAGTGCAGTAGCACTGGAGACTGATAATGACATTACAGTATCATCTTACAAAACTGCAGTAGCAGCACAGATGCATGACATTCCAGTAACAAGCTACAGCAGTACACTAGCACCGCAGACTGATAATGTAATTACACTAACATACTACAACAGTACACAAGCACTGCAAACTGATAATGACATTAGTGTAACATGCTACAGCAGTACAGTAGCACCAAAGACTGAAAATGACATTGCAGTAACGTGTTACAGCACTACAGTAGCATGTCAGACTGATAATGACATTACAGTAATCTGTTACTACAGTACACTAGAACCACAGACTGACAATGACATAGTAACATGCTACAACAGTACACTAGCACTGAAAATGGATGACATTACAGTAACATGTTACAGCAGTAAGGTAGCACCACAGACTGATAATGACATTACAGAAAAATGTTACAGCAGTGCAAAAGCAGTACATGACATTACAGTAGTAATGTTATAGTAGCTCAGTAGCACCATGGACGGATAATGACATTACAGTAATATGCTACTGCAGTGCAGAAACACTACATATGGATAATGACATTACAGTAATTTGTTACAGCAGTACAATAGCACTGCAGTCTAATAATGCCATTACAGTAGCATCTAACGGCAGTACACTAGCCCCGCAGAAGGATAATGACATTACAGTAACATATAACAGCAGTACAGCAGCACCGGAGACTGATAATGACATACCGGTAACATTAAACACCAGTAAGACAGCACCACAGACTGATAATGATATTACAGTAAAATGTTACAACAGTGCGGTAACACTGCAGACTGATAATGACATTACAGTAACATGTTACAGCAATGGCGCAGCATTGCAGACTGTTAATGACATTACAGTAACATGTTACAGCAGTGTAGCAGCATCACAGGCTGATAATGACATTACAGTAACATGTTACAGCAGTGCAGTAGCACCCATGACTGATAATGACATTACAGTAAAATGTTACAGCAGTGCAGTAGCAGTACAAACTGATAATGACATTATAGTAACATGCTCCTGGAGTGCAGTATCACTACAGACTGATAATGACATTACAGTAACTTGTTATGGCAGCACAGTAGCACTGCAGTCTAACAATGACGTTGCAGTAACATATTACAGCAGTGCAGTAGGAGCACAGACTGATAACATTACATTAACATATTATCACAGTGCAGTAGCAACGCAGACTGATAATGACATTACAGTAACATGTTACAGTAGTGCAGTAGCACCACGGATGAAAAATGACATTATAGTAACATGCTATTGCAGTGCAGAAGCACTACAGATGGATAATGACATTACAGTAATTTGTTACAGCAGTACAATATCACTGCAGTCTAATAATGACATTACAGTAGCATCTCACAGCAGTACACTAGCCCCACAGAGTGATAATGACATTACAGTAACATGTTACAGCAGTACAGCAGCACCGCAGACTGATAATGCCATACCAGTAAAATTAAACACCAGTAAGGCAGCATCACAGACTGATAATGATATTACAGTAAAATGTTACAACAGTACAGTAGCACTACAGACTGATATTGACATTACAGTAACATGTTACAGCAGTGCAGTAGCAGTACAGACTGATAATGACATTACAGTAACATGCTACTTGAGCACAGTAGCACTACAGACTGATAATGACATTACAGTAACTTGTTACAGCAGTACAACAGCACTGCAGTCTAATAATGACATTACAGTAACATCTTACAGCAGTGTAGTAGGAGCACAGACTGATAATGACATTACAGTAACATATTACCGCATTGCAGTACCATCGCAGACTGATAATGACATTACAGTAACATGCTACTGCAGTGCAGTAGTACTACAGACTGATAATGACATTACAGTAACACGTTATAGCAGTACAACAGCACTGCAGTCTAATAATGACATTACAGTAACATATTACACCAGTACATTAGCACCACAGACTGATAATGACATTACAGTAACATGCTACTACACTGCAGCAGCACTACAGACTGAAATTGACATTACAGTAACATGCTACAGCAGTACAATAGACTACATTCAAATAATGACATTCTAGTAACATCCTACAGCAGTACACTAGCACCACAGACTTATGACATTACAGTAACATGTTAGAGCAGTGCAGTAGGACTGCAGACTGAAAATGACATTACAGTAACATGTTACAGCAGTGCAGTAGCACCACAGACTGATAATGATATTATAGAAAAATGTTACAGCAATGCAGTAGCACCACAGACTGATAATGACATTGCAGTAAAAAACTACAGCAGTACAGCAGCACTACAGTCTGATAATGAGATTACAGGAACATGCTACAGCAATGCAGGAGCAACTCAGACTGATAGCAGACCAATGACATTACAGTAACAGGTTACAGGAGTACAGTAGCACCACAAACTAATAATGACATTACAGCATCATCTTACAGCAGTGCACTAGCAACCCAGATGCATGATATTACATTAACATGCTGCAGCAGTACACTGGCACTGCAGACTGATAATGTCATTACATTAACATAGTACAACAGTAAAGAAGCACTGCAAACTGATTATGACATTAGTGTAAAATGTTACAGCACTAGAGTAGCACCACGACTGATAATTACATTACAGTAATGTGTTATTGCAGTACAGTGGCACAACATATTGACAATGACATTACAATAACATGTTACAACAGTACACTAGCATGGCAAACTGATAATTAGATTACAGTAACATGTTACAGTAGCACCAGAGTGATAATGACATTACAGTAACATGCTATTCAGTGCAGTAGCACTACAAACTGATAATGGCATTACAGTAATATATTACAGCAGTGTAGTAGCACCAGAGTGATAATGACATTACAGTAACATGCTATTCAGTGCAGTAGCACTACAAACTGATAATGACATTACAGTAACATGTTACAGCAGTGCAGTAGCACCAGAGTGATAATGACATTGCAGTAACATGCTATTCAGTGCAGTAGCACTACAGACTGATAATGACATTACAGTAACATGTTACAGCAGTGCAGTAGCACCAGAGTGATAATGACATTACAGTAACATGCCATTCAGTGCAGTAGCACTACTGATTGATAATGACATTACAGCAACATGTTACAGCAGTGCAGTAGCACCAGAGTGATAATGACATTACAGTAACATGTTACAGCAGTACAGTAGCACTACAGACTGATAATGACATTACAGTAATATGTTACAGCAGTGCAGTAGCACCAGAGTGATAATGATATTACAGTAACATGTTACATTACAGTAACATGTTACAGCAGTACAGTAGCACTATAGACTGATAATGACATTACAGTAACATGTTACCGCTGTGCAGTAGCACTACGGACTGATAATGACATTACCGTAACATGATACCACTGTGCAGTAGCACTACAGACTGATAATGACATTACAGTAATTTGTTACAACAGTACAATAGCACTGCAATCTAATAATGACATTACAGTAGCATCTTACAGCAGTATGCTAGCACCACAGACTATGACATTACAGTAACATGTTACAGCAGTGCAGTAGCACCACAGACTGATAATGACATTACAGTAATTTGTTACAACAGTGCAATAGCACTGCAGACTGATAATGACATTACAGTAATTTGTTACAACAGTACAATAGCACTGCAGTCTAATAATGACATTACAGTAGCATCTTACAGCAGTACGCTAGCACCACAGACTGATAATGACGTTACAGTAATGTGTTACAGCAGTGCAGTAGCACCACAGACTGATAATGACATACAATTTATTTATTTATTTTACATTTGTTAACCGGGATAGTCCGACTGGACACAGGTCAATTTTTAGCAGAGGCCCGGGGGAGAAAAGCTCCACATGTGGATAGTTACATAAGAGTTAAAGAGTAGCAGTTTTATACAGTCACATATAGATACCAGTACAGAATTATAGGATTATATGCATACTTGCAATACATGCATACTTAAACTTAACATTGTAGTTTTCTTGTTCGAACTTGGACATTTTTAGTGGTACAAGGCTGAAAAAGGTAGCATGTCATTCAGTAGTACAATACATATGAGAATGAGACTAAGTCTGAAACACTGACTATTTTACAGATAGCCAGGTAGTGAAGAGAGATTCAGTAGTACAATACATATGAGAATGAGACCAAGTCTGAAACACTGACTATTTTACAGATAGCCAGGTAGTGAAGAGAGATTTAGTAGTACAATACATATGAGAATGAGACCAAGTCTGAAACACTGACTATTTTACAGATAGCCAGGTAGTGAAGAGAGATTCAGTAGTACAGTACATATGAGAATGAGACCAAGTCTGAAACACTGACTATTTTACAGATAGCCAGGTAGTGAAGAGAGATTCAGTAGTACGATACATATGAGAATGAGACCAAGTCTGAAACACTGACTATTTTACAGATAGCCAGGCAGTGAAGAGAGATTCAGTAGTACGATACATATGAGAATGAGACCAAGTCTGAAACACTGACTATTTTACAGAGAGCCAGGTAGTGAAGAGAGATTCAGTAGTACAATACATATGAGAATGAGACCAAGTCTGAAACACTGACTATTTTACAGATAGCCAGGTAGTGAAGAGAGATTCAGTAGTACGATACATATGAGAATGAGACCAAGTCTGAAACACTGACTATTTTACAGACAGCCAGGTAGTGAAGAGAGATTCAGTAGTACAATACATATGAGAATGAGACCAAGTCTGAAACGCTGACTATTTTACAGACAGCCAGGTAGTGAAGTGAGTGGTAAGCTGGTTAATCAGGGTTGGTACAGGGGCACAGCCAGTGACTTTTAGGAATTTTTTGAGAGATGTTTTAAATTGATTAATAGCCTGGTTTGCTGTAAGTTCAGCAGGGAGCCGATTCCAGATTGTTTTGCAACTCTGTTGGAACAATGAGTCATCTGCTGAGTTTTTAGATTTAACAGTTTGTGCCAGTATTTTGTCAGAAGACCAGAGAGTTTTTAGGTTACTGTAAGGGGTAATTATATTTTTGAGTATGGGTGTGTTTTCAGGCTGATGGAGGACTTTGTGGGCTATTATTAATTGATTATACTGGATTGGAGAGGGAAACTCTAGCCAGCCTAGAGATCATAGGTTAATACAGTGGTGGGTTCTATGTGCTGAACCTGTGGCAAATCTGGCTATGGTGTTGTAGCAGCTATTGAGTATATTGAGGTCAGATTTATTCAGGTTTGTATAGATTGGGAGGCATAAAGAAGGGTTGGATGTAAATGTGTTCTGGCAATCACTGTCCGGGGTTAGAAATGCTTTAATTCTATATAGAGATCCTAGCTTTTTGTTGACTGTTTTAATGGTTTTGTCGATGTGAGCGTCATACTTAAGGTTATTGTCAACAATTACACCCTAATAGTTTTGTATTACTTTCTGGGGAAATTATTGTGCCATTATTAGATGTTATGGTAAATGATGGGAGTGTAGCTTTCCAGGTGGGGGTGAAGAGTAGCAGTTTTGTTTTATTTGGATTCAATAGAAGGCGCCTGTCAGTGAGCCAGTTTTCTACTACATTGAAAGTATTTTGGGTTAAGGTCTGCAGGTCTAATGGGGAGGTGGCAGAACAGATTAGGGTAGAGTCATCTGCATATTGAATACAGGTTACTTTGGGGATGACTGTATGAAAATCATCAGTGAAGATGGAAAATAGGAGAGGTCCTAGTATAGACCCTTGAGGAACTCCAAGGGTGACTGGCAGTAGGGAGGAAAGGCTATTCTTCCATAGCACAGCTTGTTGTCTGCCACTTAGGTAGTACTGAAACCAGCGTATAGCCAGGCTGTCTATGGCAAGAGGTTTTAGTGTTTGAATGAGTAGCTGGTACCATATGAAATGCCTTAGATAGGTCAAGAAAGACAACAGTGGAGGGCGTATTATTATTATTATTATGGATTTGATTTATTGTCTGAGAGAAGGATAGAAGGGCTGTGGTGGTACTATGGTGGGGGGTCTAAATCCATGCTGCGAGGGAGCTAGGAGATTGTGCAAATTGAGGTAATGAAGGAGTTGCTTGTGGATACATTTTTCCATAATTTTAGCCAGAGGGGACAGAATGGCGACGGGCTGGTAATTTGATAGATCAGTGGAGTTACCCCCTTTATGGAGTGGAATTACATAGGAAATTTTCCAGATGGAGGGGATATATGCTTCAGAGTTGGTTCTGTCAATTAATATTGAGATGGGATATGCTATTTCATTTGTAGCCTTTTGAAGATATTCAGCCGGGACTAGGTTGCAGGTTACAGTAATAGTCTTTTTTGTCTAACATTATAGACTTCTTAGTATCATTTCTTAGCTGTTTATATAATAGTTGATCCTTAGGGGTTTTACTGGTTTTCCAAGATGACCAGGCTTTATTTCTATTCATGATTTTTGTTGAGTTTCTTTGGACAGCCACGGTGCTACTTTTTTCTTTGTTCTGATGGTCTGGGTGGGTGCATGATTAAGGATTGTAAGAAATGTGGAGTTAAAGTGTGATACTGCCTCGTCTAGTGGGAGTAGTGTTAGTCTATTCCAGTTACATGTTTGAAGTTCTAAATGGAATTTGGTTTGATTGAAGCTCTTATTGTTCCTGATAGTTCTGAAGCAGGTATTGGAGGGTATCAGTTTTTTGAGTATATATGTTAGGAGGTGATCACTTATTTCCTCAGGTCGGGTGCCTGCCTTATACATTTGGGGAGGGGTATTAATGAGAATCCAATCTAGTATCCTTTCTTTGTTATTTATTGGGCTTATTAGTTCTGGTGGTGGAGGTTATGACTTGGGAGAAACCATATAGAGTTATGTGGGTAGTAGGGAAGTCTGAGGAGCAGGTGTTCCAGTCTATATTAAAGTCACCTAAAACAATAGTTTCTTGTGGGGAGTTTATGGACAGCCACTGTAGAATGTCTTCAAGGATATTGATGTTGTTGCCAGGTGGGATATAAATGCAGCCGATGTTTATAGATTTATGCTGGTTAATTTGTTTTGTAAAGAGTATTTCAGCTTGAGGAACTTGTGGAGAGTTGGAAATATTTACATTAATTGAAGATTTATATAAGACAGCTACCTCGCCTCCCTTCTTTGAGGTGCAGTTCAGTCGTATTATATTGTAACCTGGAGGATTGACTTCATTGTCAGTGGTGGATGGCTTAAGCCAGGTTTCTGTAAGACATGGTATATCTGGGGAGTGTACTGCTAAGAGGGCATGCAGGTAGTGTATTTTATTATTTAGGCTTCTGATGTTTAGGTGGCAGATGAGGAGAGAGGTAGAGGAGATGTTTAAATTTTGCAGGCTAGAGGGGATATTATATATTGGGTTGGATGCTTCTGATGGGGTTGGTCCTGGGTTGGGGTGGATGTCCCCATCCATTGTGAGGTTAATTTGAGAATAGATTATTAGTTTTTGAAGTTTGTAGTAGTGTTTAGCTCTAGGGTTAACATAACTGACTCGAATGAGCTGTTGAGTTATTGTAATATGGGAGTTGGGGGGAGTAGTGGGTGATTAAAGTTATGTGAAAGAGCATGAGTACTGGACTGTGATCTGGGGTAGTGGGAGCCTGGAAGGGAGAGATGTTCATAAGCTGTTATAAAATACATAATTATCAGCATGGGTAAAAGGTAGTAGGAGGGCTTTGAATTGAAAGGTGGGGTTGAGGCTTGTAGAGGCATTGAAGAGGTTTTGCAACTTATAATTGTTTAAGAATGGGGGTTGGAGGGTAGTACATGAGGGTAGAGTACAGAAATAGGGAGGGTGTTGTGGTTAGGGTTGGTCTAACAACTGCTGATTGGTTCTATAATTAAGGGAGTGGCAGTTGTGGCTATAAATTTAGCACATCTAGGGCCGGGAGGTTTTTGGGGGCAGGGAGGGGCGCGGAGTGAGCCCGAGCGGAGCAAGGGCAAGTGTAGCGGGGCCAATGCAAAGAAGCCAGCTAGCAGTGGGAAACTATCAACACATTAAATACAATGATGCTTTTTTTATTTGTTTGTTTTAAATACTTTCTTAGCCTTGTTTTTGCCTTCAGTATACAATTTTTACATAATATACTGTTAGTAATCACTTTTTGGAGCTTTTTCTCACATTAAGCTTTCTTCTGCCAATCATCTGCTATTTTTGTACAGAGCTCAAGAGTTTAAACCCCTGCTTCAGGTTTATGCTATGTAATTTCTAGTTTTATATGTTTTATACAGGGAGCTCAGCTATTTTTCCTTTGTTAGTATGATTAAGCTCAGTTTCTGAGTGCTAAAATCTAAGGCAGACAGCTGGGCTACAGAGCCTACAGTAAAAAGGAGCTTCATTCTATGTGTTTGAATTAATTTATACTAATAATATACCTAGAAATTTAAATATGTTCACTAGGTAATCCTTAGATATAGGAGTAACCCAGTTTAGTATTTTAGGGTTGATTGTGGGGCTTTGAGGAATTACTGGTAGTGCTATAGACTCGGTATGGCTTATCAATATAGTACATACATACAGACAGGATAAGATAATATTAACCTTGGCAGATCTTTTCAGAGTCGAGGGACAGTGCAGGAAAGTTTCTAGTTAGGTTTCAGCAGGGGGGGGGTGTCCTTCTGGTATTCAAGCCTTTCAGTGAGATAAGAGGGGGATAGAACCTGATGATAGATACATATGTTAGTATACGTGCTAAGTAGCAGATCCTTCAGTCAGTAGAATATAGCTCTGTTAAGGACATACAGCAGAGCAGCAATAATCATAGAAAATGGCCATAACACAGTCAGAGCAACCCAGTAGTTAACACATTTCAAAGCACAATGGTAGTAGTATTAAAAGCAGCCATGTATTTAAGTAACGCAGTCTAAATAGTATAAAATAGTGTCACTTTGGTTTAGAAAAAGCAGCCAGTCACCAAATGAATTACATTTAAAACAGCAGTTTTAATACAGCATAGTTGCATAAAGACAACATAGCTGCAGTGGTAATGCCAGTAAATCACTGTTGCTGAAAGGCAGAGTCAAACCAGTGAAATAAGCAGAGCAGTAGCAGCGTGGTTTAAACAGGCATAAAACAGTGTAGAGCGTTACTTGTCTAGCTTAACTAAATTAGTAACTACTGTTTCTAACACCAATACCAAATGAATTACATTTAATACAGCAGTTTTAATACAGCATAGTCGCATAAAGACAACATAACAATGGTAATGCCAGTAAATCACTGTTGCTGAAAGGCAGAGTCAAACCAGTGAAATAAACAAATAAGCACAGCAGTAGTCAAGAATCAGAAACATGAGTACCAGTTGTATACACCCAAATAATTAGCTAAAAACAACACATTCCAGAGGTCTAATGGCTTACCAGTGAGCAGAATTCAACTGCTGTTGAGCACTTGTGTCCTTATAAGACCCTAGTAATTTAAAGATGGCTCCATAAACAGCAGGAATCTAATATAGACTTAGTATTGGGGTGGGGAGGTAGCAAAAGGGTGTGAACCAGGTGCAATGCAAAGAAACAAGCCAAACCAGAGAAACTATCAGCACATTAAGTACAATGAGGCTTTTTTGTTTGTTTTACCCTTGTTTTTGCCTTCAGTATACAACTTTTACATAGTATACTGTTAGTAATCACTTTTTGCAGCCTTTTCTCACATTAAGCTTTCTTCTGCCAATTGTCTGCTATTTTTTGTACAGAGCTCAAGAGACTAAACCCCTGCTTGTTTATGCTATGTAATTTCTAGTTTTATATGTTTTATGCAGGGAGCTCAACTGTTTTCCTTAGTTAGTATGATTAAGCTCAGTTTCTGAGTGATAAAATCTAAGGCAGACAGCTGGGCTGAGCCTACAGTAAAAAGGAGCTTTGTTCTGTGTGTCTGAATTCATTTATGCTAGTAATATACCTAGAAACTTAGATATGTCAACTTGGTAATCCTTAGATATAGGAGTAACCCAGTTTAGTATTTTAGGGTTGATTGTGGGACTTTGAAGGATTACTGGTAGTGCTGTAGACCCGGTATGGCTAATCAATATAGTACATACAGACAGGATAAGATAATATTAACCTTGGCAGATCTTTTCAGAGTCGAGGGACAGTGCAGGAAAGTTTCCAGTTAGGTTTCAGCAGGGGAAGTGTCCTTCTGGCATTCAAGCCTTTCAGGGATCTAGCAGATAGAAGGGGATAGAACCAGTGAGGAGAATTCAACTGCTGTTGAGCACTTGTGTCCTGATGGGAGCCTAGTTACAAGTAACATTATACACCAGTAAGGCAACACCACAGACTAATAATGATAATACAGTAAAATGTTACAAATGTACAGTAGCAATGCAGTCTGATAATGACATAACAGTAACATGTTAAAGCAATGCTGCAGCACCACAGACTGTTAATGACATTACAGTAGCATGTTACAGCAGTGCAGTAGCACCACAGACTGATAATGACATTACAGTAACATGCTACTGCAGTGCCATAGCACTACAGACCGATAATGACATTACAGTAACATGCTATTTCAGTGCAGTAGCACTAAAAATTGATAATGACATTACAGTAACATGCTACAGCAGTACAGTAACACCCCAGACTGATAATGACATTACAGTAAAATGTTACAGCAGTGGAGTAGCACCACAGACTGATAACGACATACAAGTAACATTATACACCTGTAAGGTAGCACCACAGACTGATAATGATATTAGAGTAAAATGTTACAACAGTACGGTAGCACAGCAGACTGATAATGACATTACAGTACCATGTTACAGCAGTGCTGCAGCAGGACAGACTGATATTGACATTACAGTCACATGTTACAGCAGTGCAGTAGCACCAAAGACTAATAATGACATTACAGTAACATGCTATTCAGTGCAGTATCAAAACAGATTGATAATGACATTACAGTAACATGTTATAGCAGTACACTTGCACCACAGACAGATAATGTCATTACATTAACATACTACGACAGTACACAAGCACTGCAAACTGATAATGACATTAGTGTAACATGTTACAGCAGTACAGTGGCACCACAGACTGAAAATTACAAAAAAATGTTATAGCAGTACACTAGCCCCACAGAGTGATAATGATATTACTGTAACATGTTACATTAGTGCAGTAGCAACACAGACTGATAATGACATTACAGTAACATGCTCCTAGAGTGCAGTAGCACTACAGACTAATAATGGCATTACAGTAACTTGTTACAGCAGTACAGTAGCACTGCAGTCTAATAATGAAATTAATGTAACATCTTACAACAGTGCAGTAGGAGCACATACTGATAATGACAGTACAGTAACATATTACAGCAGTGCAGTAGGAGCACATACTGATAATGACGTTACAGTAATTTGTTACAGCAGTGCAGTAGCATCACGGATGGATAATGACTTTACAGTAACATGCTACTGCAGTGCAGAAGCACTACAGATGGATAATGACATTACAGTAATTTGTTACAGCAGTACAATAGCACTGTAGTCTAATAATGACATTACAGTAGCATCTCAAGGCAGTACACTACCCCACAGAGTGATAATGACATTACAGTAACATGATACAGCAGTACAGTAGAACCGCAGACTGATAATGACATACCAGTAACATTAAGCACCAGTAAGGTAGCACCACACACTGATAATGATATTACAGTAAAGTGTTACAACAGTACGGTAGCACTGCAGACTGATAATGACATTACAGTAACATGTTGCAGCAATGGTGCAGCACCACAGACTGTTAATGACAATACAGTAACATGGTACAGCAGTACAATAGCACCCCAACCGATAATGACATTACAGTAAAATGTTACAGCAGTACAGACTGATAATGACATTACAGTAACATGTTCCAGTAGTCCAGTAGCACCACGGACTGATAATGACATTATAGTAACATGCTACTGGACTGCAGTAGCACTACAGACTGAGAATGACATTACAGTAATTTGTTACAGCAGTACAATCACACTGCAGTGTAATAATGCATTACAGCAGCATCTTACAGCAGTGCACTAGCACCACAGACTGATAATGGCATTACAGTAACATGTTACAGCAATGTCGCAGCACTGCAGACTGTTAATGACATCAGAGTATCAAGATACAGCAGTGCAGTAGCACCACAAACTGATAATGACATTACATTAACATGTTACAGAAGTGTAGTAGCAACACAGACTGATAATGACATTACAGTAACATGCTATTTCACTGCAGTAGCACTACAGATTGATAATGACATTACAGACACATGTTACAGCAGTGCAGTAGCACTCCAGACTGATAATGACATTACAGTAAAAGGTTACAGCAGTGGAGTAGCACCATAGACTGATGACAGACCAATAACATTATACACCAGTAAGGCAGCACCACAGACTGATAATGATATTACAGTAAAATGTTACAACAGTACGGTAGCACTGCAGACTGATAATGACATTACAGTAACATGCTACAGCAAGTCTGCAGCACCTCAAACTATTAATGACATTACAGTAACACGATATTGCAGTGCAGTAACAGCACAGACTGATAATGACATTACAGTAGCATGTTACAGCAGTGCAGTAGCACCACAAACTGATAATGACATCACAGTAAAATCTTATAGTGGTGCAGTAGCAGCCTTATGTTGGACGTAGAGCCTGTAACTCTCACCATGTGGGTTCTATCCATGAGACAGTTGGCAACCCATCTCATGATGTAGGGGTTTATGTTCAAGCTTGTGAGCTTGTCTATAATACTAGAATGGGGAATAGTGTTGAAAGCCTTTGCGAGGTCTAGGTAGGCTGTGTGGACCTCCTTTCCCTTGTCTAATGCCTTGGTAACCATCTCAAAGAAGTCCACCAGGTTTAGGAGGCATGATCTGCCCTTAACAAAGCCAAACTGAGTAGATTCCAAGGTTTGGAGGTTCCCAATGTCTCTGTTAATGAGTTCCATGATGATGCGTTCCATAGCCTTGCAGACCAGGCAAGTCAGGCTTATAGGGTGATAGTTCCTGGGGTCCGTTGTGGTTCCATCTTTGTGGAGTGGGATAATTGTTGCTGTGTGCCACTCTGTGGGTACATAGCCTGTAGAGAGGCTGAGTTTGAGCAGTGTGTTTAGGTGAGGAGTTAGTTCATTTTGGAGCTCTTTTAAGACACAGCCTGGGACACTGTCCAGTCTCATTGAAGCTGTGTTTTTGGCTTTGGATAGGGCTGTTTTAACATGTGTGTCAGTGATTGATGGGGCCCTACAATCTTCTGGTATAGTTATGGGCCCTTTAGGGGGTGAGAAGGGGGTGAAGTTTTCACTAAACCTGTCTGCCAGAATGTTGGCAATATCAGTCGGTTCAGTGTATTTTGTGCCATTCTGCACTAACTCAGATCAGATATTAGAGTTTCCACTTAGGTTCTTGACATAGCTAAAGAATACTTTGTGGTTATCTTTGGAGTCATTGGCAATTTTTCTTTCGAAATAAGTCTTGGATGATTTAATGAGGGATCGTAGTTTCTTGCTGATACTGATTAGGGATGTCTTTTCTTCTTAGGATTTTACTCTTTTCTGTGCTAGTTTCCTCCTTCTGTTGTGTAGCTTGTTTATGTCAGGGGATCCACCAGACTGGTTTCCTTTTCTTGGAGGAGTGAGTCTTGGTTTTACTTGGGATAGCCTGATCTATGCATTCCTGCAGATGCCCATATAGTGCCTTTGTAAAGGTTTCAGCAGCTTGGACAGCATTGTCCTTTAGCATGGGGGCTGTAAACCTTTCCACCTCAGTCTTAACTAACGTGAAGTTTGCTTTTGAAAAGTTTTTCATGGTGGTTTCCTTGATTGGGTGTGGGGGCGGAATGTGGATATCCAGAGTGATTAGTCTATGGTCTAATCTAACCAGTGAGGGGTTGACCTCCAGTGATGACCAGGTCTAATATGTTGTTCCCACTGGTGGGGGTGTTGACCAGTTGATCCAGGGCATTCAAGTTTCTAAATTCTAGGAAGCATTGGGCAAGGGAGTTGGTACTTGAGTAGTTCTCCTAGTTTATGTTTGGGTAATTGAAGTCACCCAGTATTAGGGTGTTTGGTAGGACCGTCATATTTCCCAGTGTCTCCAGAAATGCGGAATGGGGGTCCTGGGCCATGGTGGGTGACCTGTAGCAAGCTACAATTTGGCTTGCAGTTTTTCGCCCATTGTTAGTTGCACATGGATGATCTCTGATGCATTGTGCTGCACCACTAACCTGGAGGTGTGGGTATCCTTGATGAATATGGATACACCCCCGTCTTTTGTGTTTCGGTCCTGGTTCTGTGGCCGAAAGGTATGGTATGAGTTATAGTCTAGTAGTGCTGGGGTGCTCTCAGGAGCCTTAAACCAGGGTTTTGTTACTGCACAGATGTCAATGTTATCCATACTGAGGAGTGCCTCGAGTGAGTGCATTTTGAGGTTTAGACTTCTGGCGTTGAGTAGCATTACCCTCAGTTTTTAGTTACTTGTGCCATTTATGGTGGTGGGTTTGTCTTTTGAGCCTTGCCTAAAAAAGGCACTATGGGGGCAGCAAGAGCCTTGGCCAGTATTCAAAAGCCTAGGGGTGACAGGTGCAAGCCATCTCTTGCAAAGCAATGTGGCTTGTCGAGCATGTCATCCCAGGTGGACAGATACTTGATCCCCTTTGAATGACACCAGATACTTAGCCAATTGTTGAAATTGATAATTTTTTCTTTATACTGTGGCATCATTCTTGGTGAGGGCAGGATGCTACTCAGGGTCAGGATCATACCAGCCTGGGCTACATGATCAGAGAGCTCTTCCATGTCTCTTTTCATGTAGTCCAGGGAGCACCACAAACTGATAACGACATTACAGTATCATCTTACAGCAGAGCAGTAGCAGAGCAGATGCATGACATTACATTAACATGCTGCAGCAGTACACTAGCACTGCAGACTGATAATGACATTACATTAACATACTACAGCAGTACAAAAGCACTGCAAACTGATAATGACATTAGTGTAAATTGCTTCAGCAGTATAGTAGCACCACAGACTGAAAATGACACTGCAGTAATGTGTTACAGCACTGAAGTAGCACCACAGACTGATAATGACATTACAGTAATGTGTTACTCCAGTACAGTAGAACCATAGACTGACAATGACATCACAGTAATGTGTTACTGCAGTACAGTAGCACCACAGACTGACAATGACATTACAGTAACATGCTACAACAGCACACTGGCATAGCAAACTGATAATGACATTACAGTAACTTGCTACTGCAGTGCAGTAGCACCACAGACTGACAATGACATTACAGTAACATGCTACAACAGCACACTGGCATAGCAAACTGATAATGACATTACAGTAACTTGCTACTGCAGTGCAGTAGCACTACAGACTGATAATGAAAATACAGCAATTCTTTACTGCAGTACAATAGCACTGCAGTCTAATAATGACATTACAGTAACATTTTACAGTAGTACACTATCACCACAGACTTATAATGACATTACATAACATGTTACAACAGTACAGTAGCACCGCAGACTGATAATGACATTACAGTAACATTTTACAGTAGTACACTATCACCACAGACTTATAATGACATTACAGTAACATGTTACAACAGTACAATAGCACTGCAGTCTAATAATGACATTACAGTAACATTTTACAGTAGTACACTATCACCACAGACTTATAATGACATTACAGTAACATGTTACAACAGTACAATAGCACTGCAGTCTAATAATGACATTACAGTAACATTTTACAGTAGTACACTATCACCACAGACTTATAATGACATTACAGTAACATGTTACAACAGTACAATAGCACTGCAGTCTAATAATGACATTACAGTAACATTTTACAGTAGTACACTATCACCACAGACTTATAATGACATTACAGTAACATGTTACAACAGTACAATAGCACTGCAGTCTAATAATGACATTACAGTAACATTTTACAGTAGTACACTATCACCACAGACTTATAATGACATTACATAACATGTTACAACAGTACAGTAGCACCGCAGACTGATAATGACATTACAGTAACATGTTACAGCGATGCCGCAGCACCGCAGACTATTAATTACATTACAGTAACATGATACAGCAGTGCAGTAGCACCACAGACTGATAATGACATTATAGTAACATGTTAAAGTGATGCCGCAGCACCGCAGACTGTTAATGTCATTACAGTAACACAATACAGCAGTGCAGTAGCAGCACAGACTAATGACATCACAGTAACATGCTACAGCAGTACAGTAGCACCCCAGACTGAAAATGAAATTAAAGTAAAATGATACAGCAGTGGAGTAGCACCACAGACTGATAATGACATACCAGTAACATTATATACCGGTAAGGCAGCACCACAGACTGATAATGATATTACAGTAAAATGTTAAACCAGTACAGTAGCACTGTAGACTGATAATGACATTACAGTAATGTTACGGCAGTACAGTAGCACCACAGACTGATAATGACATTACAGTAATATGTTACAGCAGTGCCGTAGCACTGCAGACTTACAGACATTACAGTAACATGTTACAGCAGTACAGTAGCACTGCTACTAGCAATTTGTTGCTATTAAAACTTTGTATATATATATATATATATATATATATATATATATATATATATATATATATATATATATTATTGTATTGCTTCTGCATATTTTACAAACTGTTGCTTTTCACACTCCTTATATGTATACCATGTCAGTCCTAACATAGAGACAAGCAAAACTAACCATCTCTACACATTAACAGGGGAGCAGTTTATTAAGATTTCACATATTCCCAAAACAGTTAGGTGACTCCTACATATAATATCCCTATCGGTCCCTTGAATTAATAAGGTCAGGTAAAGCCTTTATCTATGTACATTACACTAGAACTGCAGTACTTATTGTTGGTATATTCATCCATGCCCCCACCACACTGTAAATCAGTTATATTGTTTCACAAATCAAATATTATAAACTACCAACCAACGCTAAACAAATTCAGCAGCTCTAATATAAAACTTAAGTGTTACCAATAACAAATATTAATTAAAAAAACTGTAAGTAAAATACTCCATATTAATGGAAAATGTAAATTAATAGCAGGAAAATTATCAGTGCTGTCCAACACAAACATCTTTACTTTAATATTACAAGGTTTCAGTTAGTGTAATTTTATAGAACCACTGAGCTGATACAGCAGTTCTCCAAACCTGCAGCATGCATCATTCAAAACCAGATAAATTACACAAGTTGCATGTGAATGCACAGAAAAAGTTAGAAAGTGAGAGAGGAATAAGAAATGAAGAGCTGGTGTTATTCCTATTTAAGAATGTAATGCAAGAGTATATTTTTGCAAATACTCAATATCAGTTAATTAAGCCAGTCATTCAGCCATGTAAAGACTAGCATCACAACACAACTGGGACAAAAAAAAGCACAATGACAACTACAGGGAGACGAAAAGAAAATAAAAAGGATGTTTCCTGCAGTCTGAGACTAGATTACTTAATGGGATCAGTCACCACATTCAGACTCTGAGAAATTTTACAGGGACTGTATTATCTAAGACACAGCCCCAGTTTATGTATCAGCTTGTAAGTAAGCTGAAGGTATGCACAGAACAGCATTCTGGAGTCCTATATTCTGAATTTTCCATGTTTATTTGTCTGCAGGTATGACATTGTGATGAGTACGGACCATACTAACCCTACAGTATATTTGAATATAACACACTCATATGTGCATACACACACATATGCACACACATACACACACACACACAAACACACACACTCTCCACACACACACACACACACACACACACACACACACACACACACACACACACACCACGTAGAGCTTCTTTTTTTAAATAGACCTTTAAATATGTTTTTCATGGTATCCAGAAATGTATCTACAGCAAAAATATCCATAAGTACAGACTGTCATATAAAAAAGCTCATAGAAACTGAAACCAGCTCAGGGTAACATAAAACCCATCTTATTAGTAACTTGTATATTCACAATATTCCATTTTGAGTCACTGGTAATATTGCAACTGCCCAGTGCCCACTGCATTTAACAGTTATTATATTTCTCCATTCTGGAATATGTAGTATTTATTTATTTATTTATTTATTTATTTATTTATTTATTTAACATTTGTTTACCGGGTAGTATCATAAATGGGAAGCAAAATTTCTGTCCTTTCTTTGTAATTCACACACTAATATAAGTCATTTTTCATTTCAAAGCACAAAACCAGAAATAAGTAAACAAGTCAATGAAAAACAAAATGAACAAAAAATAGATAAACACTATATGCGCAGTTTCCCAGAATCAAACTCTGAGTTACATGTTCTCAACACCTTCTGGCTGTTAAAACTTAAGATATTTAGAAATCAGAATGGGTCCCCCCAAAAGTTCTTCTTTTATATAATAAATGCTTTGCATATACTTGATACAGAATTGCTAGTCATGGCAGCTATTACAGATACATGAACTAGGCAGCTACTTGGAACACCACTTGGCTGGGGGCTCCTTTCTGCCTTTTAGGTTGCCTTTTCTGACCAAACCAGTTGATGGTAATTTGTCTACCCATGATCTTCATGATTTATCAGACAGCAGGAAGCAAAAAATCTGTGAATATTCAGTGGCTAAGTTTGGTTACTGTGGTAAAGAACCAAAGCAGTCCATGAAAGCATAAGGTAAGTTTTTAATTTTAATCCTGGCAGGCTACCATTTATGAACAACAGAAGGCTTTGCAGGAAAAATGCATGGACGTTATATCAATTATTTACTTTTATTATTTTATTTGTATAAGATAAACATCTGTGGTGTGCACAGGCAAAAATAAACATACTTTCTACAGCTGTCTGTGTGGTTAAATGAGTACATGCTATTTTTCATTATTTTGACTTTACAAAACTAATGAAATTTGTATGAAGCATCATGGAATACTTTACCGTGTGGCTACTGTTTGCTTGGAACAAAGTTGAAATGCATTGTATTGCATAGCCATTATTTTTCAATCACAATCAAGAGTCTGAAGTTTGAAGTCTGAAAACTAAGTATTGTGGGGTGGGTGCTGTGGATAAAATTAGATGCCACTTGTCATGTTCTCATTGTAAGCAGTCAGTGATCTGGTATTACAAGAGTATGTGCATTTGTGTGAAGTAGGGTGAAATATGTTAGTGTGATTACAGCTGAATGAAACAAACTCCAAATACATTAATGTGGCCTGTATTATTTTAACCACAATCAAATATCTGGGGTGTACTCTATCAATAAAGTATCAGTAATTGATGGTTACATAGACTGCCTGTGCAGAAAAGTTACTCACTCCTGCTGTTTGATAATTATTAAACAGCATGTACTGATCTGGCTTGACAGGATTAGTATCACGTAATGCATTGCAGTGTAAAACTAATATTGCTATGGGTTATGTTTTTATTTGTGTGCATGTACATGTTGGATGGATGTTATACTGCATTTAAGGGTAATGATTTCTCTCACTTTCTATCACAATGAAACATCAGCATAACATACAATAATTGGCTGCCTTGAATGACCTGGGAAGTATGTGTATGAAAGTAACTGATCACTGGTACAGACATACAAGTAGTATTGCCATCTCACAGAAGCTGGAGTTTGTTGAGTTTCTGACTGTGACACATTCTAAGAGGTATCATACTCACTCTATTTCTGTGGTAGGTTTATCCATGTGTGTGAGTAGTGTCTTTGTGTGTGTGTGTGTGTGTGTCTGTGTGTCTGTGTGTCTGTGTGTCTGTGTGTGTGTGTGTGTGTGTGTGTGTGTGTGTGTGTGTGTGTGTGTGTCTGTGTGTGTGTGTGTGTGTGTGTGTGTGTGTGTGTGTGTGTGTGTGTGTGTGTGTGTCTATGTGAGTATGTATTGGTGTGGAGTACATTTATGTTGAATGACTGAAATGCTGAAATATATAACAAGAGACCTCAAAACATTGAAACTCAAAATGCCAAAAACCTTGGTACACATTCCATGCAAGGAGGGCAAGCTCTCCTGCACCTACACTACTCCCCACTCTGCTCACTGAAATCACACTGCTGTGTAGAATGAAGAAAACCCAGTCCCTACTGTGCAGCAATCTTGTTGAATTACTGTCTTTGACCTTTTGTAGTTAATGTGATGCCATTCAGTGTTTCAGACTTTCAACATTTGAAATGCATTTTGTGTGTGTGTGTGTGTGTGTGTGTGTGTGTGTGTGTGTGTGTGTGTGTGTGTGTGCGCGCATGTGTCTGTGCATGTGTGCATGTGTCTGTGCATGTGTGCATGTGTCTGTGCATGTGTGCATGTGTCTGTGCGTGTGTGCATGTGTCTGTGGGTGTGTGCATGTGTATGCGTGTGTGTCTTTGCGTGTGTTTCCTCTTTGTTTCTACATCAACTGCCACCCCCTGTCTTGATTCAGTGCCACTCTCCTGCTTTCTTCGACAGTCATGTCTTGTCACATGCAGTCTATCCATGCCTTGACTAGACATCCCCACTTTCTTGCTTTCCTTTTGTCCCTCCCAAGTCTTATTCAACAAATCAGATTCTGTTTCCTTTCACATATGCTTGAACCAGTTATATGTTCACTTTATCTGCAATTGGAGCTATTTCAGCTTCTGCTCTGATGATTTCTTCATCTCTCCCAGAGTGTGCATACTTGCAAGTATCTCAGGTACTTCACATCCATCACCTTTATCTTCTTCAACTGCTCCACCCCTCGCTGTCCAGGTTTCTGTGCCATACAGAAGTACTGGTCACATCATTACTTTGTATACCATACTTTTCGTCTTCTTTGGCATTCTTTTTGTAATATTGCCCCTGACAATCTGTGCCAGTTAGATGCCCCATCTCAGATTCTAGCTTTGAACTTTTCATTCAAAATTCTTCTCTCCTCAACCAGCCCTCATCGATACTTTAACATGTTGATCTCTTCCACTATTTTCTCGTGTGGCAATCTCTCCACTTTGCTGCTATGATAACTGCCCTGCCTGTATTCAGTTTCATCCCATGAGTCTTCAGTGTGCATTCCATTACCCTATCATGTGCTCACATTCCCATTTAATGTCTGCTCATCATGTCCATAGTCTGCATACAAAAGCGTTGTTGATCTGTCCACTCCATCCTGTTTGTTAATGCTGCCCATCCCCCTCTAGCAACCCTGTATGAGTCTCGACACTGTTCATACTTGCATCATTGGGTCCATGTACATAGTCTCATTAAATCTACCAATGTTTTCTGGACCTTGAACTCTCACAGGACTACCAAATCAGCTTTATTGAGACCTTGTCATTATGCTTTTTCCCCACTCAGGAAATGCCAAGTTTGACTCTTTCTTCAACCCAAGCTTGATCACCTCTATCTGTCTCACTGCAAACGTTGGGTCAGTTGTCCTGTATCCTGATCAGAATCTGAACTGCTCACGTCTTGTCTTTCTTCCTGTCAGTCTATGCATTAATCACACTGTCTGGTACTTACATGCAGTGTGACAGGGGTTTCATACCTCCTTACTGTCCACAGTGATAAATGCCCCCCTTGTCCTTGTACACTGACACTAGTGTGCTTATTCTACATCATCTGGGATACACTTCTCATTCCATACTGCTATGAGTACCCTCACCCAACTCACCTGACATCCTAATCGCATTTGCCATGACTTCATCTGAGCCAACTGCTTTCCTTGAATTTGTTTCCTTAATGCTGTCCTCACTTATTTTAGTGGTTTCTTTCATTGAAGGCTGTGTATGGGGCAGTACGGCCTCTGTTTTTTTTTTTCATTCAGAAGCTGTTGGAAGTACTCCTTTCATCTGCCTTTGATGTCCTTTGGACAGGTGAGCAGGTTGCTGCTGGCATCCCTTATGAGTGGTATCTGATGACTGCCTTCTTTACCTTTCTGCCTTTGCCTTGCAACCAAATAGAATTTCTTAGTGGCATCTACTGACTAATTTCCAGAAGCTGGTAGAGTATTGGTAACGTCTTGCTCTATATTAGCCTCATTCATCTTTTCTCTCTTTCTATTTCCTGCACACATTCTTTCTTTTAATAACTTCCTGGATTTTTGCATTGCACCTCCCAATTCCTTTTGTTCCTTATTTTCCTACCTGCTGCAGCTACATATCAAGTTTATAGTCTTAGCACAAGGTGTTTGAGCCACTGCAATTCTTCAACTCCATCAATTTTTTCTTCTTCCAGAGGTGCTAAAGCCCAGAGAATTTTTGTTATACTCTTGTGCTTTCGATCTAGACAGCTTTTAGGTCTTCAGGCTAGTTTATGTTGACCTTAGAGCCTTCTCCGACCAGTGCCATTGTTTATACTGTTGGCTGACTGTTTCACCAGGTATATCTATGCAATCTCTGCTTCTATCTCAATGCCCTTTCCTTACTCAGAGGAAGTCTACCTGAAGTTGTGATCTTGTGACTGTCTCTCTTGGTTAACAACTCTTTCAAAATTATGTTATAAAATGCATCACAGTATTTCTATACCCTTAACATTTCTGAGGGCATTACAACCCCCATGCCACTTACTATAGAAGTGGAATTTGACACATCCCCATAGTAGCCACTGCCTTCATCTCCACCCAGTCCTAAAGCAGCCTTGCTCAGAGATGAGCAGAGAAGGTTTCTGTAGCTTCTTTGATTGACTGGGGTTAGTATGGTCAATGAATTTTATGTTTCCTCAAAATTGAACTTCAGAGGTATCTACAGAAGTTTTTTATAGTATATGCAGGAGATGGGGTCATTATTTACTTAACGTTTTCTCACAAGCCTAAGAAGTGTGCACAGATGGTTGTTATAGGTTGTGCAGGAGCCGGGGTCATTGTTTATTTAACTTTTCTCGCAAACCTGAGAGGTGTGCATAGAAGGTTGGTATAGCTTGTCTGAGCTGTAGACCGTGTTGTCATTATTTATTTAAATTTCCTCACAATTAAACTTCAGAAGTATGCACAAAAGGCACTATATCTTACCTTTGGGCAGTGTACTGTTTAGGGGCAACAGGATGGAATGCATTACTAAGATCATTATTTTTTTCTCACAATCAAACATCAGACATGTATACACATGGCTACCTTTAGGGTTAGGGATTGTTGTTTATGTACTACTGACAACAATAGGTTGAAACCTGTTACTGTGCTCTATGTGGTCTTGCACATATTCCCTGCCTGATGTCAGTGGGGTACACAGAATGTAGTTTATTTTGGGGGTAGGGGTTAGAAGTCATGCTGTATTTATGTATAGCAGCAACCACTTCAATATATATTTGTGTGGCCAATTGTGCCTTCACTTTTATTCCAATCTAATACTAGGGAAAACATTGAAGGTGACTAACTTTTTTTGGTGTGGTAGTGGGCAGGCACGATTCCTGATTATGAATTTGTATTCTTGCAAGCATTTGTTTTCTCATTTTATTATGAACTACTATTTTATCAGCTTTGAACATTAAACCCTGGGCACAATGTATTTCTTCCTTGAAAGAAAAAAAAACACTTCTTTCTTTTCTCATGATATTTGTTTAAGGTGTTATTGGATCAAAAGTTTAGAAAAAGCCTGTAAAATTCACCTGGGTGCTTTTATAATCCCATGGAGGAGTAGTGGTCTTCAGGCCCTGGATTAATTTGAGTATTTTCACACAGTTTTTAAAGTGAAGTCTTCACCAGTTAGAGTGTTTTGAAAGGATGCAAGAAAAAACTGAGGAGCAAGGCAAAAAATTAGAAAGCAAGAAAAAGAAATATGGATATTGTGGATATGCCAAGATCGGAGTAAATCACTGGAGTACTGGAAGGTGCTCATGTAGGCACTGGATAGCTGCAGGGCACTATGAAGCTAGTCACCTAAGGCTAACCTTATTGTTAGTGATAATGAGCAGTTTTTAGACTTTAGTTCCATAATTTAATAATCTAACTGGAGGTTAGTGCAGGGCGTTAAACCTCTCAGACTTTAATGTAGAGGTTAAACCTCTGTGGTTTTAATGTAGGGGGTTAAATGTCTGTGGTTTTAATGTAGAGGGTTAAACCTCTGCAGTTTTAATGTAGAGGGTTAAACCTCTGCAGTTTTAATGTAGGGGGTTAAACCTCTGCAATTTTAATGTAGAGGGTTAAACCTCTGTAGTTTTAATGTAGAGGGTTAAACCTCTGTAGTGTTAATGTAGAGGGTTAAACCTCTGTAGTTTTAATGTAGAGGGTTAAACCTCTGCAATTTTAATGTAGGGGGTTAAACCTCTGCAATTTTAATGTAGGGGGTTAAACCTCTGTGGTTTTAATGTAGGGGCTAAACCTCTGTGGTTTTAATGTAGGGGTAAAACCTCTGTGGTTTTAATGTAGGGGTAAAACCTCTGTGGTTTTAATGTAGAGGGTTAAACCTCTGTAGTTTTAATGTAGGGGGTTAAACCTCTGTAGTTTTAATGTAGGGGTAAAACCTCTTTGGTTTTAATGTAGGGGTTAAACCTCTGTGGTTTTAATGTAGGGGGTTAAACCTCTGTAGTTTTAATGTAGGGTTAAACCTCTGTAGTTTTAATGTAGAGGGTTAAACCTCTGTAGTGTTAATGTAGAGGGTTAAACCTCTGTAGTTTTAATGTAGGGGTAAAACCTCTGTGGTTTTAATGTAGGGGTAAAACCTCTTTGGTTTTAATGTAGGGGGTTAAACCTCTGGTTTTAATGAGCTACTTCTTTAGCACAATTGCAGAATTTGATTCTTTAGCCTCACTCCACATTTGTCTACTATGTGACTCTGAACAAGTCATATATCAAGACAAACCAGACCATGCTTGAAATCTGCAATTTCATAAAAGAACTTTAGTAATAAGAAAGGTTGCATGTTATGGCTAAATAATAGCAGACGAGCTGTATGAGGTGAAATATAAATTATAGTTTACATATTCACTATAGCTCAAAGTTAAAGCACTTTGGTTGAAAAGAGAGGGGTCAGTAAAACGCACACTAGACAGAAGCAATGTAAAATAACTTATAAAGGGCAACACATTTTAAAGTATTTCATTTAGGAAAACATTTTTGCATTGCACTAGTAAGCCTTTCTTTGATGAATCAATGGCTAATTCTAATCGTAGGTAAAGTCAGATCACTTAGTCTGGGCAGCCATCACCTGCCTGAAATTTTCAGGAGGAAGAGGAGGACTGGATTGGGAGGGTGGCCTAATGGTTAAGGTGTTTGCCTTACAAACACAAGGTGCAGGGTTTAAATCTCGCAAGGGATAATTGGCTAGGCTTAAAATGGCTCACAAGGGCAGTTAGCTTAGTACTAATCTATGAACCTATGAACTGGGAGCAGAAGTCTGTAGGTGTATACCCCAATAACCCCACTGCCAGCACCTGCCTGAAATTTACAGGAGGAACTGGAGGAACTGGGGGCAGAAGTCTGTAGGTGTATACCGCAATAATCCCACTGCCAGCATTGTTGCCCTCCCCCTCAAAAGTTGCATGTAGTTTTGTGTTCATATTGATGTTTCTGCTGTGCAATGCGGACCTCCAAAGGCAGACATTGCAGAGGCTGGGTAACATTGTGGCTGTAGTCTTTTCTCATTTCTGTAGACACTGTGCTGAGTCAGCTGCTACTCAGGCTCCCTGCTCCAATTTAGAACTCTACAACTGCTTTGCAGGCAGTTCCCATCATTTAACACACTGAGGTAATGTATTATGGTCTGGACTTATAAATTTAATGAATAAAATCTAACTGTATATGTCACCCAAAACAGGCATCAAGGAACAGTTGGCCATAATATGATTGGAACTGCATACATTGCCAAGAACTGTGTAAACCCAACTGTCTGCTTTTAGACAGACAAGTATTATTTGATTCTCCAAGAAATTTGTACATTCCATAAATGTGGCAAGTTTGATATTAATACCACCAAAATGTCTCATTAAATGTTTCCTTATTCTGAAATTCATTGATATGAAAAATCTTCTAGCTATATGTCATTATGTACTCTACCAGCTTGAATACCCACATATTTATAGCATTATGCAGTTGGGTATACTTAAAGTAAAGTCATATATAAGTCTATAGAGTCATAGGTTCATAACTGGTTACAAGAAAATCAGTTCAGTATACCATTATGAGCATAGAGACTGCAATTCCCACCACCTGCTCCATCTATCTATAAAGGCCTGAGACAACAGGCCAAGGATGAATTTATGGGTCCCATGCAGTTATCAAGGCTGGCTATAAAGATTGTAATGCAGCTACTTTGTTTGATATGGAGAAGGAGCTTATTCCATAGGTAGGGGATCCTTTGGGAGAGATATCTACCCCATACTGGTTCTGTTAATATTATGATATAGATTTAGGTCCTTAGAGCAACTGTCAGTGGTATTTGCTGGTTTTTAAAATACTGAAAGGTCAAGCAGGATGGGTCCTTCTTAGTTGATTAAGTTGAGTATTGGTTACCATGTAAGAGTTTATAAAAGATTGAGTAAAGCCAAATGGCTTGTAGATGTTATATGTAACTTAAGGAACTCATAGTCAGGATTTTCTTGATGAGAAATATTTTTTTTCAGGTTGGGCAATAGGTTTTGAAAAGTACATGACAAAGCAGGATTTCTAAGCCCAATTAATGAGGAATAGTGGGAGGCAGTAAATTCCTTCGATCTGGAGGTTATACCTTTAACAATTCATTTGTCAAGGTGGAAGAATTTTAATTTCTTTGTCATCTGTTTATAAGCTCATTTTGACAGTGAACATCTGTTTTGGATACTTTCTGTTCCTGTTAGCAGGCTTTTGTTAATGTGTAACAGTTTGTCTCTGTTTTAACTCTTTCTAAATCATCATTAATGTATTTTAATCATTGTTTTATTGTTGCTGAGCAAATGTATTTTAATCATTGTTTTATTGTTGCTGAGCCTACAGCCCCCAGAAAGTGTTTTAAACCCGTTTAACCCTATAGTCTGTAATTCCAGCAAATAGCTGCACTGTTTTTTTACATTTAACATCTCTAATTGTTGGCATTAAACCCCAATTTCTTTACTGTGAGACAAGTGAGAGCCAGGCTAATTCACGGATTGTGATTACTTCTTTTAAGCTGGTACTGATTTGATCTAGTTCTAAGCCATTCAACAACAGATTTAAGTTACCATGTTATCTGTTTTTAAGTTTATCTTAATGGTCTGTATCTGCTTTAGCTCTTTACATTTCTTCTTACCTGTACTACGTTACTTTTAAAAGATTTTATTTGTTTAACTGTTTGTTTTGCTCAATATTTTGTTTATTCTGACCCTATAAGATCATAGGATCATAGGAAGTTGCTAGGCTATTACCACTGAGGCACTTAAAAGCCTAGCCAAGAGTTTAGCCTATGTTCTGACAAGTCAACACTTGATGTCCCCGTCAGTAGGGGCACAGGTGGAATCACAGGGGTGTATTTTCTGTTCCCCATCCACTTATCCAGGTTGTACATAAAAAGGGTTAATGAGGTACTCTGCTTGATGTGGAGAGGGAGTCTATTCCACAAAAGGGGGAGTCTCTGAGACACAAATCTGTCCCACCAACAAGTCCTATTGATGTCACAGACCAGGTTTAGATTATGCGTATGGGGTACTTGAATGGAGCCTGACTTGTGGATATGCAGCAGTCCCATCAAGGTGAGGTCTGAGATTGCTTTGTATGGCAGACAGAGGTCAACTCTGAGGAGTCTGTATGAGACTGAGTAGAGGGACAGGGCTTTTAGCCTATCTGTGTAGGGTAGATGTTATTAGGCTCTGGATTCTCCTGGTGAGGAACATCTGTGGTATTTCCAGCTGCTGCTCCATTTGCTTTGTGAGGTACATGTCAAATGGGGTGCTGTACTCAATAATTGGCCTTATAAGGGAAGAATACAGGGATGTTATGACCTCTTTGTCTCTGAATGAGATACCCTTACTTATGACGTGGGCCATGTAGAAAGCATTCTTTACAATGGAAGCACCATGGTGGTCAAAAGTCAGTTTGCTATCAACCTGGATGCCCAGTCCCCTCACCACTGATTGAATGCTTAGGGCCTTGTTATTAATGTGATAATTTGTGGGGAAGTCCCCCAAAGGGGATGATGATGCATTGTTGGCATTTAGTTTGAGGCCATGCTTCTGGCACCAGTCAATTTGTTTGGGTGAGACCCTCCTTGAGGATGTTCACATCACTAGGGGACTTAATAATCACTCCCAGCTTGCAGTCATCTGCAAACATGGTCAGCCATAGCCCACTGATTTTGGCCTGCATCTCAGAAAAGTATATCTCAGACAACAGAGGCCACAAGACTGATCTCTGGGGTACACCACTCATTACAGGTTTACTGCTTGAGGTGGCTTTCCCAATTTTGACTAGGTGGGTTCTATCAGTGAACCAATTTGCTACCCATCTGGTAACATACAGACTGATGCCTAGTTGAGAGAATTTATCTAGTATACCTGAGTGGGGAAGAGTATTGAAGGCTTTGGCCAGGTCAAGGTTGGCAGTATGCACCGTTTTCCCCTTGTCCATGACTTTGGTGACTGTCTTAAAGAAGTCGACCAAATTTAACAGGCATGATCTCCCCTTGACAAAACCAAACTGCATAGGATCAAGTGTTTGGAGGTTGCCAATGTCCTTGTTAATGAGGTCCATGATAATCCATTCCATGGCCTTGCAGATCAGGCTGATGGGTCTGTAATTTCCTGGATCAGTGGATACTCCACCTTTGTGCAAAGGGATGACAGTGGTTTTCTTTCACTTGGCTAGGACAAAGCCAGTACTCAGGCTTTGGTTGAATAGGGGGCCTAACAGAGCCACAAGTTCCTGCCTGAGTTCATGTTTGATGCATCTTGGGATGTTATTGTGTCCCATGGAGACTGTATTTTTTCCTTTGAGAGGGCAGTGATGACTTGCTCCCTAGACATAAGAGGAGAGTGGCAGGTGCTGGGGGATGTCCTGATTTACTGATCAGGGGGGAGAGCGGTGAAGTTTTCACTGAACCTGTCTTCCAGCAGGTTGGCTATATCTACAGCATTTTGTATGTGGTGTCCTTGATCACCAGTTCTGAGCAGATCTGAGTGCTTCCTTTGAGGTTACAGACATGTGTAAAGAAGGTCTTATGATTGTCTTTGAACTCAAAGATTGCTTTGTAGGATTTCACTAGTGCACTTATTTGCTTGTTAGAGATTGCTTCCAATTAGGCATGTGCTCCTTCTTGGTCCTGGATAGCAATTTTTCCTTTTGTTATACAGTTTATTTATTGCAGATGTCCACCAGACAGGTTTACCCTTCCTCAAGGAGGATGATTTTGTCCTGCTGGGTATTCCTGATTCCATGCAGCTATATGAATGCCCATATAGTACTTTTGTGTAGGTTTGGACATCTGTGTCAGTTCCTACGGAGGGGGAGGGGACTGCGAAGTTGTTTATACTTTTCATCTGGAGGTTGTAATCAGCTTTCGAGAAGCTTTTATGTTTGACCCTAGCAGGGGGGGGGGTCAGGGGAGATGGTTACTTCAAAAGTGACCGCTTTGTGGTCAGATTTTACCATGGAGGAGGACACTGGGATGCTGCAGTGGTTACTCATGTTGGTTAATAGCAAGTCCAAGATATTACTACCTCTTGTAGGGTGTCAACCAGCTGATCCAAGGCATTTGCATTGATGAAATCAAGGAATCTCTGGACATTTGTGTTTTGGCATGAGTAGCTCTTACAATCTATGGTTGGATAGTTAAAGTCACCCAGGATCAGGATAAAGGGTTGAATCTTGGTAGATTCCACGAGGTCCAGATAAGGGAAGTGGGCATCTTGAGTCAAAGTTAGGGGTCTTTATCTAGCTATGATTTGAATAGGGGTTTTGTCAATGGTCAACTGCACCTGGAGTGTCTCTGTGCATCATACTGGTTGTATCAGTAAAACAGATAAATTACTGCATTTAACTGAATTCAATATACAATAGCAGCAAGAAGAAAACAAACTTCAGAAACGTTCATTGTTTTAATAAAAAATGTATAAAACATGCAAAGCTTTCGGGTTTCCCCTTCCTCAGTGCATAAAACATTTACTTTTTTATGCAGCTTTTATATAGAAACATATCACACAGCCAACCAATCAGTATTTAAAATTAATCATATAATTATCCAATCAGTGCAACATCATTTGCTTTCTCTGCAGGACAGGTTTCAAACTCACTGCCTCATTTAAGCCTGGATGTATATCTGCACTTAATTCTAAAATCCAAGTTAGTTCAAAATTTTCTAATTTATTATTTATATCTCCCCCTCTCTCAGTTTTATGTATGACCTTAATCACGCTAAACTTAAAACTATGTGTGTGTTTCCATCCTAATGTTTCATTATATAATGGAAGATATATTAAGGGAAAGGACAGGAAGGATGGCTCCATTTTATGGTCCTAAGAATGATTTCTTAAGGGACAACAAGAGAGGAGAAACTAATATCAAACTAATAAAAAACCAAAGGCAACTCCCAGTAAAAAGACCAATAACCAAGAAAACAGCAGCTCTGGGAATAAAACAAATGGAGTTGACTGTATCAGTCCAATTTGATGTACGAAGTCAAGCATAAAAACGGATCCAAAACCAGGAAGTGTATATCACATTAACGCCTTTTATTCTAATAGTACGTTTTAGAAAGAACCGATCTTACAAAAAAGGAAAATAATGTTTCTGTTTTTGAGAAAACCTTAATATTAGAGTACAATGGACTTAATAACATAATAAAGAAAAAGTTTCTTAAGGAATGGGAACATTTTACGTCCATTACAGACGTAGAAAAAATACCTAGAGGTTTACAAAAAATAACATTTAAAAACTCTAGGAATTTAAGATTACTTCTGGAAAATAAACCCACCAAACCTAATAGAAATAAGTTTGGGACCTACAAATGTGGTAGGTGTAACCAATGCCAGTATATCATGAATGTAGAGAAATTCTACTTAGAAAGTAGGAATAAATGGCTAGGTAGCAATGAATACCACAATTGTGAGTCTAAAGGACTGGTTTATTTGGGTGTAAATCCTTCTATATAGGCAAAACAGAAAGAAAGCTAAAAAGAAGGATTTATGACATCTCCATTAAGAAAGACACTAGCGCACTTTATAAACACTCAACTACTTGTCTTGATGCTAAATTCCTATTCATAGTGTTAGAACAGGTTAAAGTAGATGGTAGAGGAGGGCCATGGGAAGAGAGAATTGAATTCCGAGAACTTTGGTGGCAACTAAATTTAAATGCCACCAACCACCCTGGCCTAAATGAATTTATTTCCATCATGCCACTACTGAAATTAAGATCAGCAAAATTATGAAGTATGATATTTAATGCAAGAATTTTAATTAATATATATATTTTTATGAAATATGAGTATTTGCACTATAACCTTTTATTTTGAATGTTAACTCTATTTTTAATTTTTCTATAAGAAAACATTACAAATTTAACCTAGAAATGATTTTATTATTACTATAGAATTGTGTTATAACAAGTATGATTTTTGATAATGACCACACAATCTATTCTTGGTTGCAATATGTTTTTGTGAAAGGGCATTAATAGTTTTGTATGACTTTTAGGTTAGAAGAAAGTCTTTGATTAATTATTCATGAATGTTGAGATTTGATAGGTTGTTTTTAAACTAATTTATTTGAATAAATGATGGTTTTAATTAAGCAATTAATGTAAATAGGTATATAAATGGACGTTTAAGGACTGTGTTTTTGTTTTACATCTGATGAAGTCGCTTTGTTTGGAAGGACGAAAACGTACTATTAGAATAAAAGGCGTTAATGTGATATACACTTCCTGGTTTTGGATCCGTTTTTATGCTTGACTTCGTACATCAAATTGGACTGATACAGTCAACTCCATTTGTTTTATTCCCAGAGCTGCTGTTTTCTTGGTAATATCAAACTAAGCTATGTTATGCCATATAATAATAGAACTATTGATGCAGAAAAAATTATTAGAAAACATTGGAGTATATTATTGAGTATGCCAGAGTTGAGAGGATATTTAATCCCTTATCCAACTTTTGCTTATAAAAATGAAATAAATTTAAAGAGTACATTATGCTCTAAAGATTTGGTAATTGTAAAACAAAAGGGCTCTGTTAGAAAAGGTACTTATCCTTGTTTGGGTTGCAGTTGCTGTAAGGATATAATCACTAAAGTTGATTTTATACACCCTATTAATAATAAAAGATATATCTTTGATGCATATGCAAACTGTATGACTAATTATATAATTTAGTTAGCTACCTGTAAGCAATGTTCAGTTTTTTATGTAGGTAAAAATAATCAGAAACTTAAGGAACGGATAACAGAACTTAAGTCAGAAACAAGAAGGGGGCTAGAATCAAATGCATTAGCAAAACATGTATCAGAAGAAGGAAATGAAACACATAGTTTTAAGTTTAGAGTGATTAAGGTCATACATAAAACTGAGAGGGGGGAGATATAAATAATAAATTAGAAAATTTGCAACTAACTTGGATTTTAGAATTAAGTGCGGATATACATTCAGGCTTAAATGGGACAGTGAGTTTGAAACCTGTCCTGCAGAGAAAGCAAATGATTTTGCACTGATTGGATAATAATATGATTAATTTTTAATAGTGATTGGTTGGCTGTGTCATATGTTTTTATATAAAAGCTGTATAAAAAGTAGATGTTTTATGTACTGAGGAAGGGGAAACCTGAATGCTTTGCATGTGCTTTATATGTTTTTTATTAAAACAGTGAACATTTCTGAAGTTTGTTTTCCTCCTGCATCATACTGGTTGATCAGCCTGGACGTCTGTATGTTTTTAATAAATATTGAAACTCCACCTCCTTTTGCTTTGCTGCCCAAGGTTTGGGGTCTGAATGTATGATAGCATGAGTAACCTGGTATGGCTGGGGTGCTCTCCGCAGTGTTGAACCAGGTTTCTTTGACTGCACAAATAGTATCTTTAAGGGTTAAGAGTGCTTGCAATGAGTGCAGTTTCATGTTTAGACTTCTAGTGTTTAACAGCATGACCTTTAATTTGCATTTTGATGAACTTTTCATGTTGGTAGTTTTGACCTCATGGCATTGCCTAAAAAAGGCACTATGTGGGAGGCAAGACCCTTTGCCAAAAGCCTGAAGCCCAAGGGAGACAGATGCAGGCAATCTCTGTGAAAGCATCATGGTCTGCCAATCATGTCTTCCCAGGATGTCAGGTACTGGGTCCCCTTGGAATGACACCAGAAACTAAGCTAATTTTTAAAGTCAGTCATTTTCTGTTTGTATTGAGGCATCATTCTGGGTGACGATGGAATGCTGCTTAAGGCTAGAGACATACCTGCCTGAGACACATATTCCACGAGCTCAATCATGTCTCTCTTCATATAGTCCAGGAAGGCACATCTTAAGTCATTCACACCAACATGGACTATGACAGAGTCATAACAGTACCTGTTGCTGAGAGACTTGAGTGTGTGAGTGATATGGTGGATTCTGGCACCTGACAAACAACTACTGTGACTTTCTTCTTATCCAGGCTGGTGAGGGGCACATCTGTGTGTCTCAGAATGGAATCTCCTGTGACTAATATTTTGGGTTTATGATTAGGCCTTATTGGCTGTGAGTTATAGGTGTGTGGACTATGTGTGGTGTGCGGCGTGGTGGGCTGTGAAGTTCGCGTGTGTTTTTGCCTCTGAGGTCTCTTTTGTTTGACTATGTTTTTCCTGAGGACCTCCGCATATGTGGGAAAAGTATTTTCAGCTTCCTAAACCTATATTCAGTAATTCCAGTAAAAAAAAAACTGCACAGTGTTTTCCTGTGCAAGTACTCCAATGTTTGGAAATAAACTCTGGTACCTTTCTTCTGAGGGGATTGAGTGCCAGGATGACTCAGAACTTGTGACTGCTTTGAGGTAGGTTAGAAGTCTATTTCCCACTGGCTATTGATCAAAGAATGTTTTAAAACATTTGCACTTTTTTAAGTTGCTGTTGGCTTTAGCCAATTTTAAGCCATTAAACAATATAGATAGATGTCTGAAAAGTGTTTCTTTGTCATCTGTTTTTAAGTTGTTAACAATCTGTATCTGTTTTAGCTGTTTTCCATTCTAGCTCTCTGTTTTCAGTTAATTTTTTAACAACATGTATCTGTTTAGGTCCTTCTAAAAATTATTATTACACTATTTTAATAAATGTATTGTTGATTCCAGTACTCACAACTTATGAGAAAAGTATGTTAAAACTTTTTAATCCTATATAGAGTAATTCAAGTAAATAGCTGTACAGACTTTGCCATTTAAGCAGTCAAACTGTTACAAATAAACTATTGTTGCTTTCTTGTGAAAAGACTGAAAGATGGGCTAGTTTACATGGTTGTGACTGCTTTGAGGCAGGTTAGAAGTTTATTTGCTATTGGCAGTTGAGTTCCAAGAGGTTTTTTCTCAAATTGTACTTCTTTTAATTTAATGCACGTTTAAAATAGTTTCATGCCTGTCAACAGCAGAATTTTTTTAATAATTTTAATTTATTTGATATCAGATTTAAATGAATTTTAAAAAGTCTGTTTTCTTGATTTTGACATACAAGATCAAGGAAAAATGTTTTAAAGTTATTTAAATATATAGTCAACAGTTCCAGTAAATAGCTACACTGTTTTAGCCAATTAAATAGTCTACATGGTGAAATTTTAATCTTGGTTTCTTTCTTGTGAGAGGGTGGCCATGGTGGTGCAGTGGTTAGCATTGTCGCCTCACAGCAAGAGGTTCTCTGGTTCGATCCTTGGATGGGGTGCCTTCTGTGTAGAGTCTGCATGTCCTCCCTGTGGTTGTATGGGTTTCCTCCAGGTGCTCTGGTTTCCTCCTACATCCCAAATACATGGTGTAGGTGGATTAGACACTCTAAATTGGCCCTAGGTGTGAGTGTGTGCATGTGTGTGCCTTCCGTGGAAGTTTGGGCACCGGACTGACAACTCGACACTGTAAAACTCCACCGCCATTAATGAGTGGACAGGTGATCTGCTGTGGTGACCCCTAACCGGGAAAAAGAAGATGGTTTCTTTCTTGTGAGAATGGGGCTAATGCAGGATTTCTGATTGCTTCTTTTAAACTGCTGCTGGTTTGTATTAGCTCCAGGACATTCAGCAACAAAGTCCATTGTCTGAATAATTTAATTTTTTTTTTGTTATTTGTTTTTAAGCTCAGCTTAAAAGACTGCATCAATTTTAGCTGTGTTCCTTTCTTGCTCTTTATTTTTTAACAGTTTCTAATGATTATTTTATTATTAATGTATTCTGACCTTACATCATCTTGGAAAATGTATTTAAAGCTCTTTAAGTCCATATTTACTAATTCCAGTGAATATTTTTTCTTCTTGCCATGTAAATGGTCTAACTGTTGAAACTGAACATGGATTTCTTTCTTATAAAATGAATGAGATCTAAGTTAGTTCAGGAGATGTGATTGCTTCTTTTAAGCCGATGCTGGTTTGAGTTAGTTCCAGGGTATTTAACAGCTGAGCTAAGTGTCTTAAGGATTTTCATTTTACTATCTGTTTTTAAGGTCCTTACAGCAGTTTACATCTGTCAAGCTATTTTCCTTTATCTGTTTCAGGTCAACTTTTAATGGCTTGCATTTGTTTTCCCTGTTCTTAAATCAACATTAAGCTATTTCAATCAGTGCTTTGTTGATACTAACCATGCAACATCTGGGAAACGTGTCTGAAAACTCTACTTACATTCAATAACAGCAGCAAACAGCTACAGCTTTGCCATTTTAGTGGCTTAACCATGCTTTCTTTCTTGTGAGGAATGAGAACTGGGCTTGATCAGGAGTTATGATTCCTTTGCGACTAGTTAGAATTACAATTGCTACTGACTGTTAAATTCCAATAACTTTGTTTCAGACATTAATACTTCTTTTAAGATGTTGCATCTGGTTTGAATTAGTTGTAGGCCATTAAACAACAGAGCTAAATGTCTGAAGAATTTTCATTTTTTATCTGATTTAAGTTAATTTAACACCCTGAATTTGTTTTAGCTCTGTTTATTTCACTGAAGAATTCAAGTTGTGGTCAGGCTGAAATGAACAAGATTTAAAGTGGATGGAAGAAACTAGAGTAATAGCTAAGCATGTATGACTGAATGAATGTGTAGATAGCATAGTAACATTCATGAGAGGGAGAAAAAGAGAGAGAGAGAGCAAACAGAGAATATGAATAGAACACAAGATTTAAGCAAATCAATAAAAAGGAAACATTATCAGCTTTAGACAGTTCCCCTCTAGTCTTTTGAGTATTGGCTAAAACTTTCTCCGGCCCCAAAGTGCCTTTTTTAGGCAATGTCAAATTGGCAAACCTACTGACAAAGCAAAATCCACTCCACTAACCCTCTAGATGTTACTGCTCAATGACGAGTCAAAATAAAAATAATCTATACCCTCTACAAGTTCTCCTCACACTTAAGAATGTAGACATCAGTGCAGTTACTGAGGCATGGCTTAAAGAGGCAGAGAGTATCCCAACCCAACCGTGCAAAGTTTCAGTGCATTCCACACCAGTAGCTGTACAGACAAGGACAAACAGTGGAGGTGTCTCAATATACACATGTAACAAGTTTATATCTTAGGGTGATCAAACAGGATGATATGCTGGAGTTCCTTCAAGAGCACATTACCATAGAAAAACTCCTGCACCATATCCTACCAGCTATAGGTCATCCTGCATGTCCCAAAAAGCTCACAATGCATACTCAGACCTACTAGAGACACTTCCTATCCAACCTAACACTATGCTTATGGAAGACTTTAATTACCCCTCTGCAGACAGGGAAATCTTCAGGGCCTCAAATCTACAGGCACAGAGATTCCTGAATTTTGCAAATACATACTCCCTTGACCAAATGGTGGCTACACCCACTAGAGACTCCAGCATACTGGATCTCATGCTCACAAATATGGAAGAATGCTGCACCTCCCCAGTGTCTCATTCTCCCTGGTAAGGTCCAGCCATAAAGCTGTCTTCTTCAAAATCAAAATCAACTCTGTAATCACATTAATGCCCATAACAGTTAGGATCTATTCCAAGGAAAATTACCTAAGTGATGTTTTGTCAAAATTCAATGCCCCTCCAAACCCTGAAAAAACAACAGCCTGTGCTCAATCACCCTTAGGAGCTCTGAACAACCACAATAATAGCTGCATTGAGGCTGCTTTACCTACCAGATTTAAGACCAGAACTAGCTCCAGAAACAAACCACCACTGTGACATCCAAATTATGTGCAACAAAAAGAAAAAAAAATATGGAAAATATCAGGAAGGGTAATTCCCCATAAAGGTAGAAATAGGCAACTAAGAGAGCTAATTAGGTCAACCAAAGGTTAATATAGCCTTCCAGATAAACAATAACCATAATGCCTTCTACAGCTATGTCACAAACCCCAAGGGTATCACACAGCAATTTGCTGAACTGATGATTAATGGTGCTACAGACACTGAGCCTGGTGATATAGTGAACCTGTTAGCGGACAAATTCCATTCTGCCTTTATCCCAACCTCACTTCCAACCACCCCCAAAATACCCTCAAACATAACCCCTCCAACTATAACTAGGGAGCATGTACTGGCTGCACTCACTAAAGCCAATAATGTGGCCTCAGTGGGCCCCAATAGTATCTCAGGATGCCTCCTGAATAGTCTAAAATATGATCTATTAGAAGTTCTGGAGTCATTATTTAACTACAGTCTTAAAACAGACTTTATAACATGTGAATGAAGGACTGTGATCGCCATCCCCCTTCATAAGGGAGGACCTTCAAAAGATCCTGGAAACTACAGACCCTTTAGTCTGACTAGTCTTATTTGCAAAGCCATGGAAAGAATTATAATGGAGATTATCAAAGAGGACACAAGAGACTTCCACACACTGGATCCCTCTCAGTTTGTCTTTGCCAAATGAAGGTCATGCTTACTGAATCTGGCGGAGTTCTTTCAAAAAGTCACTAAGGCAATGGATGATGGGAAAGTTGTGCTTACTGTCTAAAGGCATTTGATAGAATATCCTACTTGGGCATTGTCGACAAACTTACAAAACTAGGTATAAACCCCTTCATAACATGCTGGAGAGCAAGTTGGCTCACTGATAGGAGCCAGGAGATCAGAATCAATGAGGCCACCTCCACAAAGAGGTCAGTCGCCAGTCGAGTTCCCAGGGCTCTGTACTAGGTCCCTTCCTCTTTGGCATTTACTTCTTGGATGTCAAAGTCAATGTCAAAGGTAACTGGCTAACCAAGTATGCAGACCAAGAAATGCATTATAGTACCTTTTGGGAAATTTGCCATCCTGGGTAATTACATCATCAATAAATCACCCTTAAAAGTTTATTCACTAGTCAGGGATTTGGGAAACTCATGTAAATATTAACCTAGCCTTTGACAAGCATAGGTCAAAGAGACTAAGAAAACACTTGTATGTTTCTCAGTTTAGATGCAAGGACATGGCATTTAGGTTCAGAGACATCGTTATACCATTGTACTCAGCCTTTGTCAGACCCATCATAATGCTCTCTTCAGTATGTATCTGACCAGACGTACGCAGCAACTGGAATGTCCACAAAAGTTCCTTACAAAAAGAATACAGGAAGTAAACACAGTGTCTTATGCTGATTGCCTAAAAGCTTGTCTCTTTACTCTGTATCACAAAGACTTCTGAGAGATGATCTTTGCCTGGCATACAAGGCATCCTGGATCCTGTTTAGATTACCTTTTGCACATCTGCAAAACAAACAGCATCAGCACTACTAGTCTAAAAGACCTAAGCTTTGCCTATGACATAAAAAGGACATGTTGGAGATGCAGGTATTTTTCTCAGAGAATTCCCATTTTCTAGAACAGGCTTCCATCCATATGAAACAGAGTTCCTCCATATCCCTTGGAACCGATAGATGGATATTTGGAAATTCACCCCTGTATTTGCTGCTATATCTCTGGTGGACAGAGGCAGCCAGTACATTACCCCCTATATAAATCATTTGGGAGTGACATTTGGGTTGCACAGCTAGACTTACAAGGGCCCTATTGGTCGTTAGTGTTATATATACCTATGAACCTGTAAACCTATGAATATATAAAGATATTGTTACAATGCCTCACTTTAAGACTTCTATTCTTGATAATATTCAATGGGTTATGGTAAATTAATCTAGAGTTAGCTAGTTCCAAGCTGTGCAAATTTAATACAGCATTGGGTAGAGATAAACTTTAGTTGTTACAGTCTAGAATGTCATCTCCAGAAGTGTTCCAGCGGGCTGTAGCTGAACTGGTGGTATACTCAATACTGCTGATGATCTTCTAGTCTGTGGAGCTACCAAGCAATTATACAGCCTATGCCTGTAAAAGCTGATTGTCTTAATTTATCTAAGAGTTTTGATGATGTACAAAAATGAGTGTTTGGTCTTAATAGTTTCTTAGAAGTATGTGGGACATATATTGACCAGGGCTATCGTCTGATACTGGCAATGTCATATCTATACTAAATATGTAAAAGCCTCAACAGAAGCTCTCTCTTTTCTTTTTCATTTTTTCTTGTAAAGATATAGTACAGTTCTCTTCATTTCTAACTTGGTAGAGGTAACAGTACCAGATCAATGAAGCAAAAGAAAAATTTTTGAAATAATTAAACATATGGTCATTATGGCATCCAAAATCAACTTGTATGTGCCATGATCTTCCACTCTGCAGGTAGATTCTAGTGCAAGGTCTTGTTGTAATGTTTTTGCAGGAGAGTAGACCAATAGTTTTTCGAACATGAAAGGCAGGCCTTGGCCATAGTTTTTGATTGCAAGAAAATATATATATTTCTGGAAAACTACTATAATTAAATCAAACAGACTGATTGAGTGTATATTCAAGAAATCAAGTAGCTTAGTCAAGTGTTTCCTTTTCTTTCTGTATATCAGCATATTTCTCTGCAATACTGTATTTCTGTGCCTGGTCATTTAACTCATCTACGTTTTACTCATGCCGTGTCACTTTACTGTTATTACTACCCCCTGCTTTCATAGACCTTTCCTTCCATATTAGCCATGCTGACAGGTGTGCAAAGTCAAATGGCTCTCACGGACTGAAATGGCTCACTTTTAATATCATTTTCTTTTCACATTGTGGCCTACTGGTCACCAACTCTCCTGAGATAATACCAAGTCATTACGTTGGTACTGTTTGTGGCATTGTTCTTGTCAGTCTGAATTGTTGCTGGCTTTTTGAGACAATGGTGGCATTCCTGCTTACATGTAATTCCATTCTAATGCTTTCCCATGCCCTATACTGTATTTCAGGACACCAGGCACTCGGACGACCATGGCTGGTGTTTATTAATTTGTTTCATTATTTCCATAAAACTTCAACATTTCTATGTGGCCCACCTTATCACAAAAGGGCTTGCATCCAGATCAGAGAGGTCATTGGGCCACTCTACACATCACTCAGACCCATTATAGAGTACAATGCCCCATTTGGGATGTACCTTACAAGACACCTGCAACAACTGGAAAGACCACAGAAGTACCTCACCAAGAGGATCACTGGCCTCAAGCAGATGCCCTATGCAGCTCAACTGAAGAAACTCCAGCTGTACTCGGTTGCATACCGCCTACTCAGAGGTGATCACTGCCTGACATACAAGGCCATGTCCAACCCAGAATTGATGGACATGCTCCACCTAAAGAAAACCATAACCCCTCGAGCCACACTCTCCAGGGATCTAAACCTCACCACAACAATAAATAGGATGTGCTGGAGGGATAGATTCCTGTCCCAGAGATTTCCCATGCTCTGGAACAAGATTCCAATCTACATTAGGCAGAGCTCCTTGCTAACCCTCTTCAAGAGAAACCTTGATGAGTGGATGGGAAACAGAAAGTTTACCCCAGGGATCACTTCAATGGTTCTGCTGGACATTGGCACAGGGAACTAATCTAAGGGGGCGGCGAAAGCCAACACATTCCAGCTAGGCTTATAAATGCCTTCGGGCAGATAGCCTAGTACCTAGCTATGAACCTATGAACACTCTCATATAGCAAAGCAACATATGTGACTTACCAGTTTCGTATTCATCTCATCAATGGTTACTAGGTTTAATACTGACCCTTGTATTACAGGTAAAAACACTTAAGGTTTTATACACACAAAGCTAGTATATTAGTAATCACATAGGTCATCATAGTGATTTGATATCACTAATCACACAGATCATCACAGTGATTTGATAGCATCACAATAATACTGTATTTGTTGTAGATTTGTCTGAAGTAGAAACGCTGCAGAATTAGTAGACTAAAGGCATTATAAAATGGTACTTTTACTTATATTCTAACATTTTGAATATTTAGGACATTTAGGAATGCACTATGTAAGCTATTTTTTATTTATTTAATTCTCTTTTTTAACAGTTCAAATGAGAATTTTCAGCAGAGAAAACTCCAAGTAATAAATCACTACAGTGTTGTATAATAAATCGCAGCACTAATACAAATTCAAATGATTGTGTTCTACCAACAGCAGCACTTATAGCTGTAAAACAGAACATTCGAGAATGGTACCAGCAAGCAGAAGTTTTGCAAAAAAAAAATGTTTTTTTTCTGATATTTGTCATTCAATTCACCCACAGTTCTTTCGTGTAGAAAATCTGTGCATTTATCAGGGAAACATGACCGTTCTTCTCTGAATGCTAGACTCGTTCTGTGTTGGAAAAAAAACATGGTTTCCTTTCTGCAAGGTAGAGGTCAGTGAAAGTTTTTGATTCTAACTTGTTCTTTAAAATTACAAAGTAAATTTGTCTTGACAGTCTAAAATGTGCCTAAAATTGGACACAGGACTCAACTTTTATTTCTTCCTGGTAAAAAGTATTCTGCCTATACCTCTCAAATGTCCAGATTTACACAGAATGTCCAGATTTTTGTTAATTGTTCTTGGTCTGTTCCTCATACAATTTTTGGTTTTCTAGAAAACCACTGAGGATTGAAGTCAGAAAATAATACCAGACATTTGAGTTTCAGACTGCATGCCCTTCAGAAAATTCATGTTTATGTAAACCCTGTTATTCTGACAAATTTCTAAGTTTATAAGAGCAAAATTTATAAATGACCACTTTTTGGTCCATTGTCCCTCCATTAATCATGGTTTTGTTCATATTTCTTGCTCTTCGATGTATGGTTCTGCCCATATGGTTTTGCTGTACTGTTTAAACATGCATCTCAGGTTAGTTTGTTCTTTTTCCTCCTGATATAAAAAGCAGTTACATTTGATTTAAGCAAACATTTATTGTAAACAATAATAAACATCAATATTTTTTTTAAAAATTAAAAAACAGTTATTTTTCAAAAAATAAAAAAACATTCACAATGTTTAATTGAGAGTATGTACAACATAAGCGCCCAACACTATCAGCTGTCAGTTCACCAAAAAGTATAACATTTCAACATACTCAATAGGCACGATTGAATGTTTGCAATGATAAAAGTGAGAGCTACTATTTACTGAAGTTCTTCTTTGACTGTGTTCTACAGTTGCAGAAATATTGCTTGCACTGCTGATTATCAAGGTTTTCAGCCAGACATGTGCAATAAATCACTGATAAGCAGGAGACTTGCCATTTCAGCCAGACATGTGCAATAAATCACTGATAAGTAGGGAGACTTGCCATTTCAGCCAGACATGTGCAATAAATCACTGATAAGTAGGGAGACTTGCCATTTTAAGAACTGGCTTGTTTTTGGCAGGCAGCAAGTACCATGGAACCATCTAGAATGCACTGGAGCCGCATGTCAAAGGAAAGTAATTCATTAAGCTGAGAAAAATTAATCATGCAACAGCTTACCCAAGTTGTTCTTATCAAGTGCCCTCTTAAATGAGTATCAGCAGTAGAAACTAAATGAATAGAGAGGGAAAAGGCCCATGTGTACAATTAAAAACAATATTCAAACGGAAACGCTGTACAACAATGGCCAATGAAGTAAAGTTCTCTTGGAGAATAGGTAGTGTGGTTAAATGATATAAAACTTAAAAATGCAACATATATAGCAAAAAACTTGCATACATTTCCAGTACTTAAATTAAATGCACTTACAAGATATTCACACTGTGAATGCAGTTATACCATAGCGAAATGATGGCTCCAAAGTATCCAGTCGTATGATGGCTTCAAAGTATCCAGTCTTTTTGGTCTGATATACAAAGTATCCACACTGAAGATGGAGTAGCTGCTATGTGACTGTGATGAACTGTGATAAAAGCTTAACCAGTCTGACAGATCAAATGAAAGCTTCTAGTTTTAATGGCATTTAAAATCCTTTTTATTGTAGGAAAAGTTAAAATCTTCAAGTCAGGTTAAAATCTTGATGTAGAATAAAACAGTCCCTATGTATTCCAAACGATAAGCGCTTTCGGTATCTTCTTCAGATCGTAGAGATTGGGACTGGAAGTTCCTTTTTATAGTGCTTGCTTCCTTTACTGTTGAGACAATCATTCAATCATCACACTGTCAATCAGCTGTTTAAATGCACCAATCCTCTTTCCTCTCAGTTGGGGATGTTTCATTTCCTATACTTTTTGCTTTTGAGGGGTGTGACCAGTCATGAATTATTAAGCCAGACACACCTCCATGTTAGCTGATAGTTGGTCTTCTAGCTTTTAGTATAGGTTTCAGTGGAATGATGTTATTCAAGCCTGGCTCAATATCAGCACGGAGGTTCACAATCCACTTACTCTCCCTGCATTTAATAATATTTTCAATGTCGCCTTTCCTTATTCTACTATATACATTCTCTATCACCTTATAAGTGAAAGAATGACCGACATTTCTTTCAGCATGTGTTGCTAAAGCAATATGTGGATCTTTATTGGTAATGTCTCTTTGATGTCTCAAAATGCGATTTTTAAACATCTGATTGGTTTTCCTACATAGAATGCAGGGCATAGCTTACAGGTAGCCATGTACACCACATTGGGGGTTATACAAGTGACTTTGACATTAAAGGTGTATTTCTTCTTTGCCCTTGGATATTCAAATTCATTATTATACTCAATCAGTGGGCATGCTGTGCAGTAGCCACACTTGAATGTGCCTTTATGTCCAACGATTCTATGTTTGCTAAACCCATCCTTTGTGCAAAGTAACCTCTTTAAATTTTTCTTATTCTTGTAGCCAAAGCATGGTGTTTCACCTACAATGTCTTTTAGCTTGGCATCCTGGGTGAGGATTGGCCAAAACTGCCTTATTATGGATTTAACTTGTGTGTTGTCTTTGCTGTAAGTTAACATCACTCTGGTGGTTCTGTCTTCTGTCTTGTTTTTCTTTTGGGATAACTTCTTGAACATTCACATCTTTTTCATTATAGCCTCTCTTTATTAGGTTTTGTTGTAGAAACAAAATTTCCTTTTCTCTTGTCTCATCTTTGCTATATCTTTTACGTATTCTTTGTGTTTCATTTCGCATAATATTTTTAGTCACATGTTTAGGATGCATGCTGCTTTTCAACAAGTAATGATTTTTCCATGTATTTTTTCGGTGTAATTCGGTTTCCAACATGTTTTCGTTAAGAATAACATTCACATCCAAAAATGCAACTTGATTATGACAGTGTTCTGCTGTAAAGCTTAAGAAAGTAGTAGTCCTATTTAGATATTGATGGAATGATTCAAATTGTGGTACGGTTCCTTCTCATAAAATAAAAAGATCATCCACAAATCTACCATAAAATTTGATGCATTCATACCATGGATTATTTGAGTTCAATACATGCTCCAATTCCCAGTCTACAAGCACAAGATTTGAGTAGCTGTTCGCACAAGGGGTGCCCATGTCTACCCCCCCCATTTTTGCCAATAGATTGATGTACCATACACAAAATAATTATTTTCCAGTATTAAATCTAATAAAGCACAAATCCTACTGGTTTCATTAACAGTTTTTTTGTGGCTTACGATCTTTCTTACAGCTTCTACGCCTGCTTCGTTGGGAATGGAAGTGAATAAACTATTCATATCCAGGGTGGTCACAAGTAGATGGTCATAATCCATAATGTTATTCATGGTTTGATTTATCTTTCTTAAGAAGTCATCAGTATCCTGCAGAACTGTATCAGAATATTTTAAAATAGTTCTCAATTCTTTCTCCACAAATAGTGACATTGTTTCTGTCACCCACCCTTGTCCTGCTACTATAGGCCATAGTGGAGGGTTATGAAGGTCCTTATGAATCTTAGGAAGTCCATTAATATTCAGAACAGTGAGTTTTGTGATGTTCAAAAAATTGCAAAGGTCCAGATCTACTTGACCTTCAGTCAACATATCCTGAAGTAAGAAAGACACTTTTTGTATAGTTCGATTTAACTGGATTGGTGTAACTCTATGGTATGTCTTTTCATCTTGTAATATGGTGGTCATTTTCTTCTTATACCAATTAGTGTCCATAACCACTATAGTACCTCCTTTGTCTGCTGGTTTGATTACCACATTCTCATTTTGTTGTAAGTTGCATAGGGCTTGTCTTTCTTCATACGTAATGTTTCTATAATGTTTAGTATGCGTGTCCATTCTTAATTTCTCCACTGCATTATTACACAGCTGCATGAATAGTTCCACAGCAGGATGGGCTACAGGTACAAATGTACTTGGTTTCCTTAAGGTTCTAACTTGTTAATGGACTTCCTAAGATTCATAAGGACCTTCATAACCCTCCACTACGGCCTATAGTAGCAGGACAAGGGTGGGTGACAGAAACAATGTCACTATTTGTGGAGAAAGAATTGAGAACTATTTTAAAATATTCTGATACAGTTCTGCAGGATACTGATGACTTCTTAAGAAAGATAAATCAAACCATGAATAACATTATGGATTATGACCACCTACTTGTGACCACCCTGGATGTGAATAGTTTATTCACTTCCATTCCCAACGAAGCAGGTGTAGAAGCTGTAAGAAAAATCGTAAGCCACAAAAAAACTGTTAATGAAACCAGTAGGATTTGTGCTTTATTAGATTTAATACTGGAGAATAATTATTTTGTGTATGGTACATCAATCTATTGGCAAAAATGGGGGGGTAGACATGGGCACCCCTTGTGCGAACAGCTACTCAAATCTTGTGCTTGTAGACTGGGAATTGGAGCATGTATTGAACCCAAATAATCCATGGTATGAATGCATCAAATTTTATGGTAGATTTGTGGATGATCTTTTTATTTTATGGGAAGGAACCGTACCACAATTTGAATCATTCCATCAATATCTAAATAGGACTACTACTTTCTTAAGCTTTACAGCAGAACACTTTCATAATCAAGTTGCATTTTTGGATGTGAATGTTATTCTTAACGAAAACATGTTGGAAACCGAATTACACTGTAAAAATACATGGAAAAATCATTACTTGTTGAAAAGCAGCATGCATCCTAAACATGTGACTAAAAATATTATGCGAAATGAAACACAAAAAATATGTAAAAGATGTAGCAAAGATGAGACAAGAGAAAAGGAAATTTTGTTTCTACAACATAACCTAATAAAGAGAGGCTATAATGAAAAAGATGTGAATGTTCAAGAAGTTATCCCAAAGAAAAACAAGACAGAAGACAGAACCACCAGAGTGATGTTAACTTACAGCACAGACAGCACACAAGTTAAATCCATAATAAGGCAGTTTTGGCCAATCCTCACCCAGGATGCCAAGCTAAAAGACATTGTAGGTGAAACACCATGCTTTGGCTACAAGAACAAGACAAATTTAAAGAGGTTACTTTGCACAAAGGATAGGTTTAGCAAACATAAAATTGTTGGACATAAAGGCACATTCAAGTGTGACCACTGCACAGCATGCCCACTGATTGACTGTAATAATGAATTTGAACATCCAAGGACAAAGAAGAAATACACCTTTAATGTCAAAGCCACTTGTATAACCCCCAGTGTGGTGTACATGGTTAACTGTAAACTATGCCCTGCATTCTATGTAGGAAAAACCAATCAGATGTTTAAAAATCGCATTTTGAGACATCAAAGAGACATTACCAATAAAGATCCACATATTGCTTTATCAACGCATGCTGAAAGAAATGTCGGTCATTCTTTCACTTATAAGGTGATAGAGAATGTATATAGTGGAATAAGGAAAGGCGACATTGAAAATATTACTGAATGCAGGGAGAGTAAGTGGATTGTGAACCTCCGTGCTGATATTGAGCCAGGCTTGAATAATATAATTCCACTGAAAACTATACTAAAAGCTAGAAGATCAACTATCAGCTAACATGGAGGTGTGTCTGGCTTAATAATTCATGACTGGTCACACCCCTCAAAAGCAAAAGGTATAGGAAATGGAACACCCCCAGCTTTGAGGAAAGAGTTTGGTGAGTTTAAACAGCTGATTGACAGTGTGATGATTGAATGATTGTCTCAACAGTAAAGGAAGCAAGCACTATAAAAAGGAACTTCCAGTCCCAATCTCTACGATCTGAAGAAGATACCGAAAGCGCTTATCATTTGGAATACGTAAGGACTGTTTTATTCTACATCAAGATTTTAACTTTTCTTACAATAAAAGGATTTTAACTGCCATTAAAACTAGAAGCTTTCATATGATCTGTTAGACTGGTTAAGCTGTTATCACAGTTCATCACAATCACATAGCAGCTACTCCATCTTCAGTGTGGATACTTTGTATATCAGACCAAAAAGATTGGATACTTTGAAGCCATCATAAGACTGGATACTTTGGAGCCATCATTTCGCTATGGTATAACTGCATTCACAGTGTGAATATCTTGTAAGTGCATTTAATTTAAGTACTGGAAATGTATGCAAGTTTTTTGCTATATATGTTGCACTTTTAAGTTTTATATCATTTAACCACACTACCTATTCTCCAAGAGAACTTTACTTCATTGGCCATTGTTGTACAGCGTTTCATTTTGAATATTGTTTTTACTTGTTACTGATAGCTGTACTTTAGCATTAGGAGGTACCCTTTCTTTTATGTGTACAATTAGGACTATTTCCCATGCTCTGTAATAGTGAGA
>NC_056749.1:83288550-83368550 GCF_019279795.1 Protopterus annectens
CAAAAAAGGGGCTACAATGGTCATGCCAAAAAGTGTAGTTTTACCAAGAGGCTGCATGCCACTTCATTGCTAAAGCAGGTGCCCTGTTTCCTTTAACCCAGGTTTCAATATGAACCCAAGGCAATGGTGGCAAGAATGATGTGGACATGATATGAGGATCTTGTGGGATGTTCACTTTAATTGGGGGGTGGTGATTGACAAGGCTGGAACATCAAGGTCATCACAGATGGTAGTGATAAAGTTATGCACACCTTAACAATGCATGTATATTGTCTATTACATACATTCTACAATGCCATCATTTTAGGAGTGGGACAAAAAAAAATGTCCAACTTGAAGCAAAAAAAATAAATGGTCATTTGCCAGTATTATGTCATGACAGTAAAGTTGTATTTCCATGAAGCAAATTCTGATTCGTGACAGTTGCACTACCTGCTACATCATTACATGGGCAAAAGCTATGTATTGTACCCTGGCAATACACCAGCATGGCAGGTGAAGTGTCTTTCCAGAGAACTTCTATCTTGTAAAATGTTTGTATCTGTCTATCTATCTATCTATCCATCCATCCATCCATCCATCCATCCATCCATCCATCCATCCATCCATTTTCTAAACTACTTGGCCTAGTGAGGGTAATGGTGACAGAAGCAAGCTAAACATGACATGATAGGCCAGACTTTTCTATCTCCAGCAAAAGTCCAAAATTTCTCCTGCATATTTCCCCAGGAATTCCCAGCTAAGCAGAGTGACTGAATCCCTCCAACCTGTGTGGGTCTGCTCTTGACGTTCCCTCAGGCAGCCATCCCTAATACGCTTCAGGTGCTCAGGAGGCATCCTAATAGGGTACTCAAACCATCTCGCCTGGCTCCCCACAAGCAATACCTCCTTTTCATGATCCTCCTGGATTGTCAAGCTCCCCTGACTGCCATGGGGAATGAAGCAAGCAAACTCACAGAGGAATTACATGTCCACCCTTTCTATTCGCAGTTTCATCTTTTTGGCCACTGCGCAAAGATCCTAAACATAACTGAGAATGGAAATGGAATGTTTGTGATGTCATTACTAAAACATATGACCATACCTCTGAAATATCCAGATTTTTGCAGAATGTCCAGATTTTTATCTCATATTTTTGGTCTGTTTCTCATAAAATTGTGTTTTTCTAGCAAATCACTGGAAAATCACTGAGGAGTGATGTCAGAAAATAATAGCAGACATTTGAGTTTCACACTTCATATCCTTTAGAAAAGTCATGCAAATTCAAAAACTGTTATTCTATCAACATTTTACATTTTTAAGAGCAATATATAAAAAGAATCCCTATTTTTGAGCCTTTGGCCCTCCCCCCCCATTATGTGTGGCTTTTTCCAGATTTCTTGGTCTAATAGGTTGCATATGACCATAGGTGAGAATGGATATATAATGTCTGTGATGTAATTACTCGAAACACATAACCATAGGTGAGAATGGAAATCTAATGTTTGGGATGTCATTATTCAAAATGTATGACCATAGGTGAGAATGGGCATTGGATGTTTATGTAAAGTGATGGCCTCATTCTAAGACCCACTTGTCCACCACATTCAGGTACAGCACCTCAGTACTGTTGCCATGACACCATCCCTCATAAGTAAGATTCTGAGATAAACTCCTCCACCTGCTGTAGGTACTGAACTGTCACCTAAAGGATGTGCAATCTAGTCTTTTTTACAGGAAAACCATGACTATGACTACACCCAACCTACTTCACATGTAGCAGTGAATCACTCCCCTGCATGACAAAGGTCACACCCAACTTGAGGCCATGAGGTCATTATCTGAAAAAAAGCAACAATCACATACCTAAACAGGATACCCTAGAAAAGTTTTCTTTGTCTTAATATCCTGACCATTAAAATCACATGAGGTGGAGACATAACACAGCCTTGGCAGAGCTCTATGACCACCCTCATTCCATCTTACTTTATGCTGAGAATGTAGACATGACATCTGCTACAGAAATGGCAAGCAACAAGGACAGTGGCGTATACAACTATTGTAGCACTTTCCTCTAGACCTTTTGGGATAACTAGACATATGCTTTTTTCAGGTCCGGAAAACATATGTAAACTATGCTGACAAACTCCGAGGATACATCCAAGTGAGGTTCCACACTGCTGCACAGCCTGGAGAGGTTTTGCATTGCGTGCCACACTGCTGCACAGCCTGGAGAGGTTTTGCATTGCTGCTTCTGATACTAGAAGTATCTTTTCCAGCATCTAGTCTAGATTTTCTTAGGAAGGTGAGGAGTATGAGCCCTCTACAACCAGGACACACCTTCCTGGCCAATGTGTTTTCAAAAGGGAGATGTGCACCAGATTTTGGGGCAGTGACTGCATGTACCTTTCTCCTGTAGCAATTGAGGCCTTCATTCCTGTTTTCTGCTTCAGGATGAGGAGTATACAAAAATAATTTCTCCATTTTTTTCTGAAACATTTCTCCTCGTCACAACCACAGTGGCAGATAACTAAGCAGGGTAGAGCAGACTTTTCTTTCCCCACCAACAGTCTGTAACAAGTCCTGTAGGTTCCTTAGTAGTTTACAGGCATGATGAGAGAAATAACTCCTCACATGGGTCTTCAGTCTGCCATGCGGTATCATCACAGTAGGTTGTCTCTGGTACTCCTGTGGGACACACATAGAGGACATCATCAGAAGCTGCAACAAACATTTTAACTAACTCCTTTCAATGTGAAAGAGCAGTGACTGCACTCCAAAATCCTGCTAGATACCTTGTGGAGGAAACTCTTATAAAATGATCTCAGTGAGTACGTGTTGTAGCAAATAGCGTTGCAGCTGATGTTAACTTCTTAAATAGTGGCAGATTGAGTACGTGTTGTAGGTGTCTGTACGGCATTTCTTAGTAATAACTACCTAAAATTGACTACCTTTGACTGTATTTAGGGGATGTTACTGATACTGGTCTGTGCATGCTATCGCTTACAAGTAGCTGTCGCTTACAAGCCTCACTAGTCTAATTCTATAATTAAGCTGGAACATGAACAGAGTACTGTAAAGCTGGGGAGGGAGAATATAAATGTATAACTTGGCCCATGCTAACCACTCGGGAACTAACACTAGTGTTAGACTGTGAAATTTACGCTACTGCCGCAAAGTTAGACTGTGAATGTTATGCTACTGCTGCAAAGTTAGGCTGGTGCCTTGTAACTGTACAAAACTACACAAGTTGATAATTATCCTGTCTGCCTATAGTTTCTAGCGATAGCACTGCAAATTGTATATGCTTCTGTTTAAAAATGTATAGTTTATACCCTGCCTTAAGACACAGCAACCTTGATATTGTATCACTACAACTATGTCTCTTTCTATTGTTCCATCCTAGGGAGCCCCACTAAAATCCACACACCGCGTGGCACCCAGACCCCAAACGTTGCCCCAAGGACTACAACCGGGTGCAAATGCACCGATCTGTGAAATTCAACGAAAAACAAAAGATTCCTCTATAAAGACAATTCAGGGTAAAAATATATCCTGTAGCCTAATACAGCCAGTAAAGCATTCTGCTGGTAGGGACTAGTCAGTACCTCTACCCTTTTCTAGAAGCACATATTGCACAGTAAAAGCAAAGGAACCTCTATTCCTAGCAAAGTAACTACTGGAAAATTAGACCAATAGTACTCACTATCAGCTGCCTTTAAGATCTGGTGGACTCCTGGCGGTGTAGTCGCTCCGCCTCGCTGCTCGGGCTCGCTCCGCTCCCCACCCTGCCCCATATTCCACCCGCCCCCACTACCTCTACATTTATAAGACCTAATAGCCCCTCCCACCCCCCTCCACCTATTACAACCACCCCTCAATTTTCTAATACCACTCCCATACACTCAGGCCTCCTCTTTCACTAAGTAAAATCTTCCAGCCCTACCACCCCACCTCCTCTCCCTCAGAACAACATGGGCAAACTCACACTGACCTTAACCCCTTTCATAGCAATAGGCCTACTTATTCCCTACTACCTAACTAGATATGAAAACCAAACTCTGTTGGAAATTCCCTTCCCTAAGGGATACACTTCCAGCCATCCAAACCTATCATCTCAAGCTATCCCAACTTCTCTATACCCTGATAAAAAGCTAAGCTCCAAACCGATGCATCTCACCCTCTACCACCCTAAGATATTTAACAATAAATCCCATCCCAAACTGCTATGCAAACTTCAAAGATTCTTAGACCACCTGAAAAAATCTATCACCACTTATGGTGATATCCACCCCAACCCAGGCCCCACCACAACCCTAGACTCAAACACCTCCAAACTCGCCTCCTCCTCTACTGGCTCTCTGCTCATATTCCATCTTAACTTAAGAAGCTTAAATAACAAAATTCACAACCTACATGCTCTCCTAGCTACCCACTCTCCCGACATTATGTGCTTATCGGAAACATGGCTAAAACCCTCCACTAAGGATGAAGAGATAATCCCACCCGGGTATAATATCCACAGGATAGACAGGAGAAATAAAAGGGGGGGGTGGAATAGCAGTTATGTACAAGAATACAATGAATGTCATCAGGAATTCATTACAACCTCCCAAAGTTTTTAACGTTGAACTCATTGCTCTAAAAGTTTGCCTAAACACCCAAAAATCCATTAATCTTATAGTAATTTATATCCCACCAGGGAAGAACACAGACAACTTTGAACAAACTCTTAGCTGGCTAACCTCTAACTACCCTCAAGAAACCATCATACTCGGGGATTTCAATATTGACTGGTCTCACCGCACCGCAAATATTAACCCCCTTCCAATTAACTTACACGGTTTCTCCCAAAATATCTTATCTCCAACCAGAATCGGCAACGCTCACCAAAAAGAAAGCACCATTGACTGGATTCTAACTAACAAGGATCCACTCAATTATAGCTCGGGAACCCTTCCCAATGATCTTAGCGACCACCTAATCACCTATATCATTAAACATAAAACCTCATCAACTAACCCCCCTTCATACAGATTAGTAAGAAATAAGAAGAACTTTAATCCACTACTATTCCTTGCAGAACTCAAGTCCTGTAACTGGTCCATCCTAGAAACCCTACCCTTACAGGAGAGTGTTACTCACTTTAATAACACTTTCCTTAATATACTTAACTGCCATGCCCCCAATCGGCAAATTAGATCCAAAGAACATATAGCACCTTGGCTTACCAGAGAAACTAAAACTAAAATCAAACTCCGTGACCAGGCTTGCAACAAATGGAGAGCCACCAAAACTCCCCTAGACCGCATTAAATTCCAACAGCTCAGAAACTCTACTAAAACAGCTATAACACTAGACAAAAAACAGTATTTCTACCACCTCCAGGACAAACACCAGAATAACCCAAAGAAGTTCTGGGCGGGATTCAATAACCTCCTTCATCCTGGTAAATCTACCACCCCCACCCCTGAGAAACTTATGGGGAAAGATCCTGTAGATATTGCCAACGCCGTCAACTCCTTTTTTACGGAGACCATACAGTCTCTAGCCACCCAGCTAACTACTACTTCCTCACCACCCAATCCTGCCAATAACTCAGCCCCACTTTCCTTTAAATTAGAACCAGTACCTACCCACTACATCCGCTCCCTTTTAAAAAAACTAAGACCAACCACCCTAGCGGCAGATCACCTCCCAGCGGAATACTTACAGATAGCATCAGACGCTATCGCCTATCCCATATCAATCCTGATTAACAGAACCATAAAAGAAGCCACCATCCCATCTCTTTGGAAAATCTCATACATCATCCCTCTCCACAAAGGAGGTGCCTCCACGGAAACTTCCAACTACAGGCCGATAGCAATCCTGTCTCCATTAGCTAAAATCATGGAGCGGTGTGTACACAAACAGCTTCTAAAACACCTAACCCTCAACAGTCTGTTGTCTAACTCCCAACACGGATTCCGCCCCTATCATAGTACTACTACGGCCCTCCTCTCCTTTATTGATTCAATAAACAACAACCGTAACAACAAACTCATATCCGCTGCTCTTTTTCTGGACCTATCAAAAGCCTTTGATATGGTCAACCACCAGCTTCTGCTCCAAACCCTGGATGGCTTACATCTCGACAACCTGGCCCTTAGTTGGTTTAATGCTTACCTCTCTGGTAGGCAACAAGCTGTCCTATGGCAAAACAGGCTATCAGGCCTGCTCCCCAACACCATTGGCGTCCCTCAGGGCTCTATACTTGGTCCCCTCCTCTTCTCAATCTTCATTAACAATCTTCACTTAGTCATACCTAAAACCACCTGCATTCAATACGCAGATGATTCTACCCTTATCTGCACTGATATCTCTCTCCCACAACTCCAAGTAAAAACCCAGCACTGTTTTGCAAAAGTTGAAAAATGGTTCTCTGAATTGAAACTATTACTTAATCCAGCTAAAACCAAATTACTGCTCTTCTTCCCCTCAGCTACCACTCCCCTAGGAAACGAACTTCTAACTCCTAATAATATCCCATTCCATGTAAAATCCACCAACGGGACCATCATAGAGCCTGTCTCCAACACCAAACTACTTGGAGTAACTATTGATCACAAGCTGAAATTTGACATACACATCAGCAATTCCATTAAGACAGTGAACAAAAAACTTGGTTCCATGTATCGTATTAAGTATTTTCTCACCCCTCATGCCAAGCTAACCATTGCCCGCACTCATCTCCTCTCTACCCTCCTGTATGCTTCCCCTATCCTATCTTTCCTCAATAAGCGTGAACTTAACCTGCTCTCCGTTGCCTACAATCACATAGCCCGATTTATCACAGGTACACCTTACCGTACCCACCACTGCCTTAACCTAAAGAAACTTGACTGGTTGGAACTGCCTAATCTTCTCAAATTCACCCAACTCACGGAAGCATTCAAAATAATTAACCAACCTGATAGAGCCCCTGCCCTGAGCAAAATACTAACTCCCTACTCTAACCTTAACTGCCTCCGATCAGCAAACAGCATTCAAATACAAACCATTAAATCCAAGAATTCGGGGGGCGATGCCCTCTATGCCAACTCCATAGGGAAACCCTGGAATTCCCTTCCAAATCACCTAAGACTAGTAACTTCACTTAACCAATTCAAAAACAATCTCAAAGAATTCCTCAAATCACACTGGTTATGTCCTTGTTCAAAACCAGGCTAAACCCAACCAATCAACCGCAACCCTAGTCTCGTCACCCCCTTATAGACCTTGCTCCTCAACACCAAGGCTTCTATACTTCAATCAACCTCCTTCTCATATGAATGATTACTTAGTTACATGAATTTGACTTCTGTACTTGTTTATACATATGTTAATGTAATTTTTTTTCTCTGAATGTTTATGTACTGTTTGTCTTCTCACTATGTTGGAGCTTTTCTCCCCGGGCCTCTACTGAAAAAGGACATGAATCCAGATAGACCAGCTCGGTCAACAAATGTAAAATAAAATATAAATAAATAAATAAATAAGTGTTCATTGACTTGTACTGTCTAAAAACATTTTGGGACATGGGGCACCAACAGGAGCCTAGTGAATGGGGATTATAACATATATGGGGGGGTATGTAACCACTTGCAAATTAGGTAAATCTACTCAAACTTGCCAGACCATTTTAAGTCACTGCCATGATGGTATTTATAGATTATGAGGGAAGGTTAGCTATGAAACTGAGAAATGACCAAATGACCATGCTGCTCATCTGATGGGGACCTATAAAGCTCATTTTAGATGGGGGGGGGGGTCAGATACATCGGAAGAGATAAGTAAGACACATGTTGATCACTCCCACACAAACCCCTCCCATCAAACTAAGACCCTCCCTCCCACTACACCCTATCACTATCCTACACCTATTGTCTTACACCAAACCACCGCCCACTACTTGTATCACACTCCACCCTTCTATATCCCTGTGAATACACCCTCACACATTTCATTCTAATCCTCTCCTCTCAAACTTATTAACCATCTCTCTTCCTGCACATCCCTCTCTCTCAACACACATGCTGTCTCCCACCATGCAAACAAAACCTGCCTTTGCTCCAATACCCTTATTTCTAAGCCTAATCCTCTTCTTCTTACTCTACCTTACTAGTCTTTCACAGCTTCAGCACTCCCCTCCCTTTCACACAACTGCAATTCACATTAAAAAAGACTTTCCCTTTACAACCCAAGCCTCCCCCCACCTCTACAAACATAATGAATCTTTTCTATTTCAAAGGAAGCTCTTCCTTACCCCTAGTAAACCACTTCCCATACCCACCAAGCTCATCTCATTAGGTTCCAATATCTACACCTATGACTTATTTGAACATAGATACCTATCTATACTTTACTCAAAATTTATCACCCTCCTCCTCCATTCTGGAGACATATATATCCTAGCCCAGGGCCTTCACACAACTCCACCTCTAAATCACATTCACATAGCTCTCCCTGCACCACAAATCTCTTTTCCTTGCCACACTTATTGCCAGGAGCCTTTTTAATAAAATACCTTCCTTTCACACCTGGATCTCTAATAACAAACCTGATATTGTCTCTATCACAGAAACCTGGCTAAAACCAGACATAAAAGATACCGAAATTATGCCCCCTAACTATAAACTTATAAGAAGTGACAGACGTCAAAAAAAAGGTGGAGGAGTAGCCTTACTCTTCTCCTCCTCCTTAACAGTAACACCCTATACTAAGCCCATACCCTCATTTGACACCGCTGAGCTAACCCTCGCCCTTCTCAAAATAAATAATAAAACTTTATGCATTGCCTCCCTGTACATTCCTCCTGGTAACAATATCCCTATACTGGAAGATATTCTTCCCTGGTTCACTTCCAACATAAATAGTGAGACTATAATCCTAGGCGATGTCAACATAAACTGGTCTTCCATTGACTCATCTACCCCTTCTCAAAGCATCAGCCTATATCAATTCACACAGCTAATCAAAACCCCTACTAGACCAAATAAAGATTACACCACAGGTAGCATCCTTGAATGGATACTAGTCTCCCACCCAAACCGAGTTTCTGATAGTGGTACTCTCGCAGACTCCCTTAGTGACCATCTCCCTGCCTACATACGCCATTCCCCCTCCACCATCATCTTTCAGCACAGACACATTACCACCCGCAACATGCAAAACTACAACCCGCTAATTTTCTCTAATACCTTAAAACAGATAGACTGGAACCCTCTAAAGTCCCTCCCTTTAGATGTCACAGTCTCACATTCCAATAGAATTTTCACTGATATAATTAACCATTTCACCCCCAGTAGAACAAAAAGACTCAGATCCAAAACAGACCCCTGGCTAACTAAAGACACAAAACTACTTATGCATCACTGAGATAAAAGCTGGAAATACTATAAAAAATGCAAAACTCCCAACTCTCTTGCCAAATACAAGCAACTGCGAAATCAAGTAAAAAAACAAATAGCCACTGACCAGAAATCCTACTACCTTAAACTTCAAAATAATCATAAAACCAACCTCATAAAATTTTGGAATAGTATTTCATCAATACTATCCTCAGGCAAAAAAAGAGAACCCTTGCCCTGACCCAAACACACCAGACCTCCACCTAGCTACCCAATTCAACTCCTTTTTCATTGACTCCATAGGCAAACTCACCTCTTCCTTCCCTAACAACACCCCCCCATCTTAACTGATAACAAAAACTTAACATCCATGAACCCTAAGTCCTCCCCATTTTACTCTCAAATCCATTCCTACCTACACTATAAAAAAACTCCTACAAAAGTTAAAACCTTGCTCTAATGCCCCAGATGACATTCCATTCAACTTTCTCCAACTAGCTGCTGATGGCATAGCCCTTCCAATCAGCATCCTAATCAATCACTCCATTCAGGAGTCCTATGTACCACACCTTTGGAAAAAAGCCTTCATCATCCCCCTCCATAAAGGAGGTACAAACTGTTCAATCTCTAACTTTCACCCCATTGCTATCCTATCCCCTATCTCTAAAATACTCGAAAAATGTATTCGCCTCCAACTATTACCCTACTTACTGGACAACCAACTTCTAACTCCTACCCAACACGGGTTTGGACCAGGACATAGCACCACCACTGCCCTTCTTTCCTTCCTTGAAATCATTAACTCTGCTCATGACTCTGGGAACATAGTTTCTACGCTCCTCCTCGACTTATCCAAAGCTTTTGACACTGTCTCTCATGAGCTTCTACTTTCTAAACTCTCCCATCTTAATCTCTCCTCCTCTTCTATCAAATGGTTCTCCAGCTATCTCTCAGCCAGGGAACAAACTGTAAAATGGAACTACTGCACTTCTTCTTTCCTTCACACCCCAACAGGTGTACCCCAAGGCTCTATTTTGGGTCCTTTACTATTTAACATTTTCATCAATGATTTCCACCAAAAGATCCCCAATGCTAAACTGGTGCAATACGCAGACAATTCCACTATAATCTGCTCAGCCAAAACTCTTCCCTTACTAATAAACCTTACGCAAGAGGTCTTCTCCTCCACTGAGTCCTGGATGCTTGACGATCACCTAGCCCTAAATGCCTCCAAATCCAAAATAATGATCTTTACCCCTTCTAGACATACTTCTGCAGACAAGGCATCCTTCTCTATACTTAACCTAAACAAAACATCTATTGAAATAGTTCCCCATACAATAATTCTGGGCATCCTTATCAATGACTGGCTAAAATTTGACATCCTCCTACAAACCAATATTAAAAAGATTCATCAAAAACTTGGAATGCTTTATTGACACAGATGCTACCTTTCTCTGTCTTCTAGACAACTCCTATCTACCACCTACCTCCTACCCTCCCTTTTGTATGGAGCTCCGCTACTCTCTAACTTCCAATCATCCCTAAAATCTAAACTTTCCTCATGCTATAACAAAATTTCAAAGTTTGACACAGGATCCAAATCCTCTACTCACCATTGCAACTCCCTGCATGCGCTAAATTGGTTGGAACTCCCAAGCTACCTAAATTTCATTCAACTAACTACAGCACACAAGCTAATTTTTAAACCTTCTAACTGTCCATCACTTTCTTCTTTCCTAAACCTTCACCAGCCACATAGAAGACTTAGATCCACAAATCCGAACCTCTTAGGACTTTACAAGCCTTTATACACACCAGGGCAAATTCTACTATCATTCTCCCTTGCCAGATTATAGAACTCTCTTCCCCCTTACATTAGAACCACCCCAAACCTACCATCCTTTAAAACCCTATTCCACTCTCACCTCTACTCCCTCTGGGAGTGCTCCTGTACCCATACTACCTGATTCCGGACACCTATCAAATATCTGCCACAGCTTCAACTCATCTCTCCAAAAATTCATTTGCCTAAATACATGTATTGCATTAAATGAACATAAATTTATTGTTTTTGCTAATATCTTATAAGTGATTGACTCAGCTCATGCATTTCAAGATATGTAAAATCTTGTCTTGCTGTATATTGAATGTTAAACTGTTGTTCTTAAATGCTGCACTAATACATTGTATATTGTCTGTCTGGAGCTTTTCTCCTCAGGTCTCCATTGAAAATGGGCTACCTTGGCTCAATGAACTTTTCCGGTTAACAAACTGAAATAAATAAATAAATAAAATAAATAACTAATGCAGAATGTTAAAACTTGCTGACAATGGATCGTGCCATCCCTAGCAAAATCAAGATTCACTCCTCTAAGAGAAGGAAACCAGTTTGGTGGACCCCTGCAATAAACAGGCTATACAACAGAAGAAGGAAACTAGTTCAGAAAAAAAGCAAATCCCAAGAAGGAAAGACATCCCTGATCAGTATCAGTAAGAAACTAAGGTCCCTTATGAAATCATCCGAGGCTAACTTCAAAAAAAAAAAAAAATAGTCAAGGATTCAAAAGATAACCACAAAGCCTTCTTTAGATTTGTTAAGAATCTAAGTGGCAACTCACAGATATGCACTGAACTAGTGCAAAATAGCACAAAATATACCGAACCTACTGATATTCCCAACATCCTGGCAGATAGATTCAGTGCAAACTTCACCCCCTGTCACTTCCAAAAGAGCCCACAACCAGACCGGAAAGGTTTAGTGGCCCAAAAATCACAGATGCACAGGTGAAAACAGCCCTTTCAAAAGCCAAAAACACAGCGTCAATGGGACCAGATGGTGTCCCAGGCTGTGTCTTGCATGAACGACAGAACGAACTAACCCCCCACCTAAACATGCTGTTCAACCTCAGCCTCTCCACAGGCTACGTGCCCATAAAATGGCACACAGCAACAGTTATTCCTCTCCACAAAGGAGGGGCTACAACTGACCCTGGTAACTATTGCCCCATAAGCCTGACTAGCCTGGTCTGCAAGGCTATGGAGTTAATCATCAAACTCATTAACAAAGACATTGGAAACCTCCAAACACTTGACCCAAACCAGTTCAGCTTTGTTAAGGGCAGATCATGCCTACTAAACCTGGCTGACTACTTCAAGACAGTCACCAAGGCCATAGATGAGGGGAAGGTGGTTCACACAGCCTACCTTGACCTCTCCAAGGCTTTCGACACCATTCCCCATTTGGGTATTACAGAAAAACTCACCAGCCTAAACATAACCCCCCTACGTCATGAGATGGGTTGTCAACTGGCTTACAGACAGAACTCACATGGTAAGAATAGCGGGCTCCAAGTCTGACTCTAAACCAGTCACAAGTGGTGTCCCGCAAGGCTCAGTCCTGGGACCCCTACTGTTCGGCATATACTTCTCAGAAGTACAGGCAAACACAGGAGGACTATGGCTAACCAAGTTCGCCGATGACTGCAAACTGGGAGCCATAACTGACTCTCCGGCTGATATGGACATCCTCCAAAAGGGCCTTACTGAGACAGACACTTGGTGTCAAAGTCATGGCCTCAAGCTAAATGCCATAAAATGTATAGTCATCCCATTTGGGAAAAACAAAACACCCATGAATTACCACATAGGTGGCAGCCCCCTTAATACAGAAGAGGTAATAAGAGATCTGGGGACCCAGGTAGATAGTAATCTCTCCTTTGACAATCATATTGCCAAAGTAGTTAGGAAATCCTTCTATGTGGGCCTTCTAATTACTAAAGGGTTCGCATCCAGAAATAAAGAGGTTATAGTGCCCCTCTACTCATCACTCATTAGACCCATCATAGAGTACAATGCCCCATTTAGGATGTACCTCACAAGACACTTCCAACAGCTGTAAAGGCCACAAAAGTACCTCACCAAGAGGATTACTGGCCTCAAACATATGTCCTATGCAGCACGACTGAAAAAACTCTGGCTGTACTCAGTGGAATATCGCTTACTCAGAGGTGATCTCTGCTTGACTTACAAAGCCATGTCCAACTCAGAATTGATGGACATGCTCCACCTAAGGAAATCCAAGTCACTGCGAGTCATGTGCTCTAGTGAGCTAAACCTCACCACAACAATAAATAGAATATGCTGGAGGGATAGATTCCTGTCACAGAGACTCCCCATGCTTTGGAACAAAATTCCAAACTACATCAGGCAGAGCCCCTCACTAACACTCTTCAAAGGAACCTTGAGTGAATGGGTAACAGAAAATACACCCCTGGGATCACTTCATTGGCTCTGCTTGACAGAGGATCAGTTAATTAATCAATGGGGCGGCGAAAGCCGACACACTCTGGCTAGGCTTATAAATGCCCTCAGGCAGATAGCCTAGTACCTACCTATGAACATACAAGATGAAAACAGTTAGTTCCAAAAGCAGAGAGAATTCCAAAGTTTTACAGTGTAGTTTGAGTACTAGGAGTCTCTTGATATATTATTTGATTTGGCTAGATGAAGCTGGCATTTATCTGCAGATCATACATTGTACAGTGAGGTAGTGCCTATAAGCATACCTCTCAACTATCCAGATTTTCACAGAATGTTGAGATTTTTGCCTCAAAATTTTGGTCTGTTTGTGGCACCCCAACAGTGCACTAGTAATCAAGGAGCCTCAATCCTCACCACTGGCACCAGTGGGGGACATACATTGGAAGGATGACAGGCACACATACATTATTTCCAGATGCAACTCTCTGCATCAAGTGCAATTTCCTTTAAGGGCACACAGATACCACAGTCAGTCCGGGGCTGGTTTCTTCCTCTTTTTCCAGATCTCTAATAAGACTCCCCACAGGCACAGCTATAGTTGAGTCCTTGGCCAGGGATCCAAGCCAAGTCCCCCAACACTCTCTCTGTCCAACCAGTGCTTCGTGTCCCTGCCCAAGTAGCTGACACACACACCCTCTCAGTGATTTGTTTTGCACTCACACACATTCTCACACATTCACACACACACACTCTCACACACACACACTCTCACACACACACACACACACACACACACACACACACACACACACACACACACACACACACACACACACACACACTCTCACACACACACTCTCACACACACACTCACACTCACACACACACTCACACACACTCACACACACACACACACCTGGGGAAAGGCTGACACAGGTTTGCTAGCTCTGCCTCCTTCTGACCAGACTATAAAGTAGTTATCACTGCCACCAGAACCCCTTATCAGCTAATTTAAGGTCTCTAACAAAGGGTGTCCAATCTTACTGTGTAATTTTACTATTAGTACATATGGTAGTTTGACCAAGAGCAAGGCTATTAGGAGTGGTTTACACAGTGTCAACAAATATATTTGCAGTGACATCAGAGTTCAAAATGATGAGAAATATTTAAAACAACATCGCAGGACAGTCTCAAATAAAGAAAGAAAAACGTCTAAGCTAATCTTTGCTATATTCCTGACTGTATCTAAGAGAATTGCTATACTCTAGTTAACTTACTTACAGACCAAGGCAAGTGTGTGGTGAATGGGTCTTCTAGTCAGGTGCAAGACAGACTACAGAATGCTCTGTCTCTCTCAGAGAGTTCTTAAATTAATATCTCAACTATTACTGCTGGGATAGCTTGCAGAATTACTTAATTTCTTGTCATTTGACTCTTTCCCAGGTAAGACCCTCCACTGCTAAAAGCTAGAAGTATTTAGCATCTAACTGTGAAAATACATAGACAAAGGTTTTTCCTCAGATCTTTGGTGGAAGTCATAAAAAAATAAAACACTTCTAAGAAACTGAAAGATAACATCTTTTTATGGCCTGGCCATAAAGTAATTCAATTTCAGCTGTTTGTTTTTTAAATTAACCTTCTGTATTCCAGTTTCCACTGTTAAAATATATATATCTAAACAGTTACAATAGTGCAGGTACATTTCTGTTCTATTCCAGTAGGACATGCTTTGGCTACATTTTAACTACTCTGCAAAAACCTTTTCAACACATACTTCTATACCAGCAGTTTGATATACACCTGACATACAGTTCTAATACAGTTCTAATTTGTAACACAAGTATCTTATATGAATCATGTTTATATTCACAAATGACATATGCTTACTTACAAAATTCCAGACAGCTGGGCTGGCAGTATCTCCTTTTATGACATTGTTTATCATAACATTTGTGGTTTCTGGCAAATTCTTGGAATGATCTGAGGAATTAAACCACTACACAATGACATGCATTTAAATTTCAGACTTCATATCCTTTAGAAAATGCATTTTAACACAAACTCTTTTATTCTACCTACTTTCTAAGGTTTTAAGAGCAGTATTTAAAATCAGTCACTATTTGTGGGCATTTATCACCCATTATGTCAGGCTTTGTACAGATTTCTTGGGCTAAGAGGTTGAGAGGTGTGCCTATAAGAGACGGATAATGTTGACGTTTATGAATGAGCTTATGACTGATTAATAATTGCGAAAAAGTTAGGTGCTGAGGGTTTTCTCATTATTTAGTTTCAAGACTAGGCAGTGGTGTGTTCTGTAAGGTAGATTTGCTGCCAGTTTGTTCAGTTTATTATAGCTTTGCTACTGCTTGAGTAAATTGTAAGTTAGTCAGGATGGGTGAAGCATACAGGAGTGTTGGGGAGGAGGTATATTGCTGCAGTGTGATATCTGGTAGATATGGCTTGATCCCATATAGGCAGCCCATTTTTGTTTTATGACTGTTTATATTGTAGTCAAATTTTATGTTTTGATCTATGATGCCACCAAGTAGTTTTGCCTGTTTTGTTAGCTATGTTTTTGTTTTGTCCACTAATATGTTATTAAATTATTGCTTTTGTATAGAGTGTTACTTAGAGGTAAATAGCATTAGTTTGCTTTTTTGTAGGTTTAGAAGTAGTTGGTTACAGAATTGCCAGGTTTCTATGGAAGAGAAGGATGACCAGGAAAATGCTGGAGTTTACCTAGGTTGCGGACTAAACATATTACTAGAGAATCATCTATGTGATGGACTATAGTGGCATTTTTGGTTGCTTGGAGACTGGATAAGCTGCAATATCAGTTGCAATTTTTTGATATTCCACAAGCAAATTTTCTGATGCTAGACTTGTTGCCTTTAGCTTGAGCAGCTGTGCCTTAGTGAAGGATTTCAATGCAGGTAAGAAGGCAAAATTAATGTGTTTTATGGTTAATGGAAGGGATGTGTGGGAATTATTTTGGGTAATTAGAGAGGCTATGGTTTCTAGGAAGTGGTTATTAAATTTACCTACCTGGGTATTACACATTGTGGTTACCTTTTTTTTATTCACTAAGGGCCCTAAAATCTGCTGCATGGTGCTCTAGCATGAAGAAGTGCAGCACTGCCTATGGCTGGCTCTGCAGTTGTGCTGAATGCTAATTCAACAGTCTGTGGCAGAGCCATATGTTAATTAGCACACCATGCAAATCAAAAACAATTTCTGCCATGAAGAGGAGCACAGCCAGCCTTAACAAGTCACTCTAGTGGCTGTGTTCAGTTACTAGACACTAGGGATTACTCCACATTTAACAGCCATAATGGCACCAGCTTCATTACTGGGATTGTAGTGGGGTAGGAGGACAGTAAATATCACAGATTACTCTTCATTGATGTGCTATAATGGCACTGAATTCAGTACTAGGATTGTAGTCGGGGTGGAAGGACAATAAATACCACAGACTCCTGTTCATCCAAGTGACGTAATGGCACCAACTTCAGTACTGGGATTGCAATGGGGGTGGGGAGGACACTAAGGACCACAGATTACTCTTCATTCATGTGCCATAATGGCAATGACTTCAGTACTGGGATTGTAGTGTTGGTGGGAGGACACTAAATACCACAGATCACAGTTCATTCATGTACCATAATGGCACTGATTTCAGTACTGGAACTGTAGTGAGGGTGGGTTGGACACTAAATACCATAGATTGTTGTTCATTCATTTGCCATAATGGCACCAGCTTCAGTATTGGGATTATAATGGAGGTGGGGATGACAGTAAGTACCACAGATCACTCTTCATTCACATGCCATAATGGCACTGACTTCAGTACTGGGATTGTAGTGGGGGTGGGGTGGGCACTAAATACCACAGATTACTCTTCATTCATATGCCATAATGGCACTGATTTCAGTACTGGGATTGTAGTGGGGGAGGGGAGGACACTAAATATCACAGATCACTCTTTATTAATGTGCCATAATGGGACTGACTTCAGTATGGGGATTGTAGCGGGGTGGGAGGACACTTAAATATCACAGATCACTCTTCATTCAAGTGACATAATGGCACTGACTTCAGTACTGGGATTGTGGTGGGAGTGGGGAGGGCACTAAATACCACAGATCACTCTTCATTCATGTGCCATAATGGCACTGATTTCAGTACTGGGATTGTAGTGGGAGTGGGGAGGACACTAAATACCACAGATTCCTCTTCATTCATATGCCATAATGGTACTGATTTCAGTACTGGGATTGTAGTGGGGGTGGGGAGGACACTAAATATCACAGATCACTCTTTATTAATGTGCCATAATGGGACTGACTTCAGTATGGGGATTGTAGCGGTGTGGGAGGACACTAAATATCACAGATCACTCTTCATTCAAGTGACATAATGGCACTGACTTCAGTACTGGGATTATAGTGGGGGTGGGAAGGACACTAAATACCACAGATCACTCTTCATTCATGTGCCATAATGGCACTGATTTCAGTACTGGGATTGTAGTGGGGGTGGGGAGGACACTAAATACCACAGATCACTCTTCATTCACGTGCCATAATGCCATTGACTTTAGTACTTGGATTGTAGTTGGGGAGAACACTAAATACAGCAGATCACTCTTCATTCACAAGCCATAATGGCACTGACTTCAGTACTGGGATTGTAGTGGGGGTGGGGCAGACGCTAAATACCACAGATTACTTTTCATTCTGGCACTGACTTCAGTACAGGTGATCAAGGAGTGGAGAGAAATGACAGGCACCAGGGATTACTCTACATAATGTCAGGAAAGAAGTAAATAGATTGGAGGTGTGGAGAAACTCTAGCCCACAGACACTACAATGGAGCCATACCAGCACTTAAACTATTACCACCATCGGGGTGGGGATAGCCACTAGGCACCATGGGTTACTCTAACTTCAAGTGACATAATGGCACTTACAGCAGTACAGGGATTAGGGGATGGGGATACAGTAAACACTGAGGCAACTTGATGCATGATATAATGGCACTATTATGGGCATTGTGGCTAGGGGACCACAGGAGTGTAGACTAGACAAGGACATGTACAGGGACTTTGGTGTGTGTGTGTCTGCAAGTGTGTGAGAGAATGTGTGTGTGTGTGTGTGTGTGTGTGTGTGTGTGTGTGTGTGTGTGTGTGTGTGTGTGTGTGTGTGTGTGTGTGTGTGTGGCAGAGTGATTGAGGGAAGAATGCTGTTGCCTAAATGAACAACAGTTTACTACCACAGTGTGTAGATCAGTGCATTACAGTAGTAACTGCAGTAAGGAAGAATGCAGATTACCCAATAATGACATTTTTTTCTCATTGCAGCTAACTTGCTTTTGAATCACAAAATTCTGCCTCATGGGAGCATGGCCATACAGCTCACACTATGCCTTTTAATGAATTCCCAGGTCCATGTAAGAGCTGATTTGCAGAGTTCATATTCCTGGCTGCATAAACCCAATGTATAAAGAAGATTCTATATTAGAAATTATTTATGCAAATAATTATTTATTAATCTTGATTGATTTTATACCCTGCATTCATTATAACGTCTACTTTGACAATTAAGCCTTTGCTTCAGGACTACCCTACCAAAACCCCTAATATACAGAGACTCATTCTTCAAAATATGTGGGAATTGATTACAATGTCCACATTTCACCATCTTGCCTTTGTCACATTGGTTACATTAGTTTCAAGTAAGTTTTTTATTGACTTGTCTTTCTTATATACTACTACCAGATAGTCACCTAATTTATTTTTAAATTGTTGTTCCATATCAAAAAGTACCCAGTTGTGATTTAAAATTACTTTGATTTTGCCAGAAAGTGGACTAAAAGTAAAAACCATAGAGTGTTGAAAAGAGTTCTTGGTATTGTGTGGTATGTCAGTGTAGTCCTGAAGCAAAGGCTTAATTGTCAAAGTAGACGTCTAATATATATAGCGATTTGCCAACAGTGCTATAGTTTCTATATAGGGAAGACTATCAATAGCCTCAATAAGCGAGTTTACCAACATTTATATGGCATTAAAATGAACAATCTCAAGAATGCGTTATGCAAACACATAAAAGAACACCCTGGTCATCAGTTCAAATTCAGTGCCCTTGAACAGATAGGAAACAATGACAGGGGGGGTCCTTCTGACATTTTTTTAGAGTATTGAGAATTAATGTGGCAGCTTAGATGCAATGCAACATACCCCCCCTGGGCTTAATGAAACTGTTTCCATTTCTAGCTATCTCAAGTTAAAAGCTGAATTTCATATGTAAATAAAAAATTAATTTTTTTTATTAAGGACATTTTAAGCTAATAGACTGAGAAAGAATTAAGAGGTTATTTATTGTTATTTATTTCTGAGAATCTGATTGTTAGCTTTGCACAGTTTTTATATGGTTTATCATCCCAGTTGGCACAATACAGCTCTGTCTGCTCCAAAAGCTGCTATTAATGTTATGCATAGAAAATTATGCTTTTCCTGCTGCTAGTATTATAGAGAATTTATTATTAATTTTAGTTTTCTTAAATAATATGAACATATACCTTTTAAAATTAACTAACTGTTTAATTATTGTGAGTCGTGACAAAAGTGCATATTTAACAAGTGGTTCAGTGTGCTTTTTTGTATTCTGAAGTCAATGCTGACAGCTGACGAAAGCGCTAAATAAGGGTTTCTGGTTTCTGTCTGTGAGCCGTATTGGTCTTTCTTATTTTATTTATTCAGTTTACTGTTGTTTTGTTTGTGTTCTCACCAACTCTAAATAGCATATTTAATACACAGACATAAATCAAAGGAACATTTCAGAACGAACCCAGAAAGAAACTTACTGTCATAATCGAATAGAAGATCTGCTGCTGTTAGGAGTTTTGCCCTGTCCTCTGGGTCAGTGATGTTTAGTTCATTCAAATGCAGTTCTTTTAGTTCCTTAAAGTCATCCAGGCTCTGATACCCATTCAGTAACAAAGTCGGGATGTGTTCCTGCAGACAAATGACATCGGGTTCATTAACTGCATGGTACAAACTTTATAGGTAATTTAATGCATGCCTAATTCTGATTGATATTTAGCTACAAATCTATGACTTACTTGGAGAAACCTTGTTGCTATGATTAAAACAGCAAAAGATCTTTGTCTGGTCATATTTGTCGGTCATTAACTTTCCCAGCAATAATACTTTCTGGTAAGCGTATCATTAATGCAGGTATTTTTTCACCATTTCATTTCAGAAAAACAGTTTATCAGATATATTGAGCTGCTGACTGACATTTTTTTAACAAACTAAACAATAATGAACCAAATGATTATAAAGATTTTCCTTTCAGTTATTGGTTGTGTACCATACCTGTTTAAAAATGTATGATCTGAGTGAGAAATGGGGACTGTATCTGGCATCCTAGGAAGTTAAAAGTGTTTCCTTTTTCATTCTACAACCTCTTCCTCTGATTAGTAAGTATTATGTAATGCCTTTTAACATAGTAACATGGAGCTTCTTTGAGGTGCACGTTTCTGACTATATATGGTCTGATGGGGTTGTATACTCCTTGGTTAGACTTGCGCCCTCAATTCCATTTGCACTGGGGTACAGTACTGGCCCGTCTCCACGTGGTGTTCTTGCAGCAGGAATTAATTGACTTCCATCTCCTGGAGTGGGTGAACTGACATCAGCTGCTTATTCCTATCGCCCCTTGGCCAACTCCTGAAGCAACTGAGCCTTTAATTGAACCTGGCTGATCTATAACAAGGTTGGAGCTCCATCACTAAATGCCACAGATATGGTTAATGTAGCATTATGTCATGCCAGCATCACATGCTGAGTCCTAACATGTTCACAGTTTAAGATGAGCAACTATTCACCTTGTAAGTGAATCCTTTTTAAATGCTAACACAGCATATGGTTGGCAAGAAGTAAGATTGATTCAATAGTAGTTAGCAACAACAACATACTGGAGTGAATAAAATTATTGTGAAAATAACAGGGTCATCCACATGAATGAACCCGAATATAACAATAGAAGGCAGCTTACATGTTTGCTTAGACCATGGACTCTTAAATCAGGTGATACATCCAGAACATTAACAGATGCCTGATATGGATGAGATTACAATCAGACTATTATATGCATCTGTTATTTAGTTATGAATGCAGTGTCTGCATTTTTGTCAAATAAACTCCAGTAAACAAACTTGCACTTTGAAACATAAAGTCAGTCAACACAAAACTCTTTCTACAGTATGACTCTATACTCCTCCATGCTAATTCATTAATATACCTGGCAAAACATTGCACAGATAGGTGCACTCAGTAGCAAATGCATTGATTTGAAGGATATAAACTTCACCTGCAGACATAACTCTAGCTCTTACTCCCATAATCACACATACATGGTCCAGTTCAAATAATCGCATGACCCATCTGCACTGACAAATGTTCTAGAAAAAAAGTCCAGTGTAGACTACATACAAACTTCAGGTACTCTACCAGCCTCTTCAAATTACTACTTATACCCTTTTATTGTAGTCATATTTAACTGTATCACTGGAAAATATCACTTTGTAACAGTTCGTTCTGTGACCTCACTAGTGTAAAGACATTTCTGTACTTTAGCCATACTTAGCCAGACAATATTCAGTTTTGTTCTTCTTCATATTATCACCCTAATAAAAGTTAAATATCAGATAACTGTGTGAATCCAAACACTCGTAAGCCATATTGACACTACCTAGAGACAAGAAATTATTACCAGGCAATCTAGCTTCCTACAAGAAAAAAAATAGAAATCCCTGAAATATTGAATTATAAAAAGCAATCCATGCTTTTCCAACACAGGAGCACATCACCAGCTATAAGTAATTTGGAACTGTGGTCCATAAACACATTTTCTCCAGTAAATCTTCCACTCTTAACCAAAAAAAATAAATTTTGTATCACAATTGCAAACTACTAAAAGCCATGTTCGTGCATGTCAGCATGTCAGATTGTATTATGTGAATTTCCTAGTGATGTTGGTTTCAGGTATTTTCCTCCCTTTTCCCGTATAAACTTTATAACTTTATAACTCTCCCATTTTTTTCATTTTGTCATTCCTTCAGTCGACTATGTCCAAAATGTTTCCTTTTGTGGTGACTGCATATGGCTTGTGTGCAAATTATTCCTTCTATTTATTTAGTAATTTTTCTAATGCTTTTCATGGCAATTCATTTCATATTTCTTTTACTACATATTATTTTTCACTTTCTACAATTCCTCTTCCCACCTGATTCTTCTTGTATATCTGTCTTACATACTCCTCCACAACATAAGCACTCTTGTCTTGCTTATAGTTTTCACCTTCCTTGTCTGTCCCAAACTCCATTTCCTCTAATTATATTTTACCTGTTTACCTAAAAAAATTATCACATTTTTACTTTTAAAAAAATCTGTCTAAACAATATTATTTTAACTTTCTATGCATTATAATAATATAATTTCTCATCTCTAATAGCTTCCATTTCCTAGTTTCAATAACTTCTCTTAAATATCCTTTTGTCTCTTATATTTTATCTTCTTTTTAATCCTCTCAGTTCTATTTTAATGTATTTTTTATATTTTTCTTTATACATTATTGATCAATATGTTATATTCTTGTAAAAAGGCATCATTATTATATGGTTCTTTCACAATTACCTCCTTTCTTTTCATAAACATTTTTATTTAATGTATTTCCTATTAACTTTTTATGCCTTCTCCTTCTTTTATTTTTTTTCATTCTCACCTATTAATGCCCATATTGCTCTGTGACCAGAAAATACTGCTTCTTTACTTCCTGTATTAATTTTTTTCATTTTCTTTGAACCTATTACATGCTCTATTTCTGTCCTGAGATTCCATCTCTTATATGTAAATGCACTTTCTTTTTTTAACTTTAATCTGCCATGTTCATTACTCCTGTCATTGTTATAATATCCTGCATTGCTTTGCCTTTTAATTCCTTCAATTACAAGCTGCTTGATGTAATAAAAGTTGATAGCAACCTGACTTTTGACCACCACATTGCTTCCATTGTAGGAAAGGCTTTCTATATGACCGACCTCATAAATAAGGGTATTTCATCTAGGAACAAAGAAGTCATAACATCCCTGTACTCCTCCTTTATCAGACCCATTATAGAGCATAAGATCCCCTTCAGAATGTACCTTGACAAACACATGCAGCAGTTGGAGAGACCACAGAAGTTCCTGACCAGGAAAATCCAGGGTTTCAAACACCTATCCTATACAGATAGGATAAATGCCCTGTCCCTCTACTCAGTCTCATACAGACTGCTCAGAGCTGACCTGCATCTGGCATACAAGGCCATTTCAGACCTAGCCTTGATGGAGTTTCTGCATATCCATAAGACAAACTCCACTAGCACAAGCCACATGCAAGGCCTTAACCTGTTCTGTGACATTAATAGAACTTGTTGGCAGGATAGATTTGTGTCCTAGAGACTCCCTCATCTGTGGAATAGACTCCCTCTCCATGTCAAGCAGAGTACCTCTATAGCCCTCTTTAAGAGGAACCTGAATGACTGGATGGGAAACAGAAAATGTACCCCTGGGATCCCACCTGTGTCCCTGCTGGACAGAGGAAACAGGTGCTGACTTTGAGGGAACATGGGTGAAATTCTTGTCTAGGCTTGTAAGGGCCTCTGAGTCAATAGCCTGATATCATCCTGTGAACCTGTTTAAGTGAATTATTGCATACGTTTTTATCTCTTCAAACATTCATTTCCTGTCCCCTTTATTTGTATACGCATATACCACAATCATCCCCACTGCCTTTATTTTTCTTCTTAAGTCATATACTAACACTCTAGCTGCACATCCATGATGTTAACCTCTTCACTTCTTAAAATGCCTGCTATCCCAGTTGTCAATATTACTGTTTTCTTCATTTCAGTTCAGACATTTCCCAGTTACCTGTAGCTACACATCTCACATATTGCAAAGTATATATGCATTGATTTTTAAACTATTCAACTGCTGCAATTATTCTCACATTATTTTAGTCTGCTTACATGTAATGAAATCTCATTTATATTATCCACTTCCTTTTATGCATCTTTTTATATCATCCTTTGCTTTTTATTTTCTTCTCCTTACCCAAATGCTATAGACTTTGCTACCTAACTTTATTTTTTCCTTCTTTTGAAAAAGTTTTTATTCAAATTTAACACAATAACACAACACATTAGCATCCAGAAAAACAAACAAAAAAATATTTACATGATGTCTGCATCAAATTTATTAGAGTATTACTATTTTTATCTAATATAAAACTATTGTAAGAATCATAAATCAATATTATTATAAAAAAAGACTTAATTTTAACCTAGCAATGGTCAAAACATACCAGAGAGAAAAGAATATTGCATTCTAGGAACAGTTCCAAGACTTGAGATATTAAATAAAGCAATTGTTTTAGAAAAATTACATTTGTCTATAAAACTTTTAAAAACTATGCTTTTTTTCCCCAAGTAATGTTGCCAATCAGCTTTTAGTAAAGATTTATGCTTCTAATATCCAATATCTTTTTTATGCATACGTTTTATTTCAAGAAGAGTAATAAAGGTTCTGTGCAAAAATCCCCATGAAAATAATCTCTAATATAAAGAAAATGTAGTTTTCTTGGATGAAAATGAGAAGTTATGTACCTACCATAACGTTCCATGTTAGTTGTCTTCTCTCGCCTTCTTTCTTGCTGGATGGGTTCGGAGCCGAACCTCGGCTACGACTCGGCCACTTACTAAAGCTCGAGAGCTAATTTTACTGGCTCGAGGCAACCCTATATCCCATGATGCTAGGTGATAACTACCCAGATCTCGTTTGGTAGCTGAAAAACAACCTAGGCAATATAGTCCTCCAACTGGAGAGGAGGAGGAGGAAAAGGATAACCCCGAAAGGATCGGTATCTAAGCTGAAGTTACCCTAGGACAAGGTATTTGGCTGAAAATGCAAGATCAGGACCCTTCAAAGAAGGGGGAAAAACTTCTTGGTCTGTCCAGGCTAGGGGGATGGCGGGCGGGACGGAAGAAAGAAGGTGAGAGAAGACAACTAACATGGAACGTTATGGTAGGTACATAACTTCTCAATGTTAAGTTGTCAATCTTGCCTTCATTCTTCTTGGATGGGACCGCATCCCTAGCACCTTCATCCTGGGTGGCTCATTGGAACAGACTCTTGAGAACAGTGGAACCAAAGTTTGCCCTGCTTCTGGAGGCCATGTCCAATTTGTAATGCGATACAAAGGTATGAGGAGAAGCCCATGTGGCTGCCGCGCAAATGGTGTCTATTGGTAGTCTGGCTTGAAAGGCTGTTGATGTGGCTAGTGCCCTGGTTGAATGGGCTCTTGGCCTAGAAGGCAATTCTTTACCTCTGAGTTGGTAAATATACGTGATCAAAGAAGAGAGCCACCTAGACAAAGTTAACTTGGATACTGGAAAGCCTTTCCTATTTTCTGCATAAGATAAAAAGAGTTGATCAGATTTCCTGATTTGTTTAGTTCTGTCCAAATAATATCGGAGCTGACGATGAACATCCAGATAATGCAGTTTTTGCTCTGCCCTGTTCATATAATTAGGGAAGAAAACTGGGAGGTCAATTGATTGATTTAAATTTGTCTGCGAAGCCACCTTGGGTATGAAAGAGGGGTTCGTTCTTAGAGAAACTCTGTCTTTGTGGAAGACTAAGTAAGGAGGACGAATGCAGAGGGCATAAAGTTCAGATACTCTCCTAGCAGATGTAACAGCGACCATGAAGAGTGTTTTCCAGGAAAGTAATTTCAGTGAACAGGAAGTTGCAGGTTCAAAGGGAGGTAGAATCAAGGATGTTAAAACTAGGTTTAGATCCCACTGTGGTGGAGGATCTTTGAGTAAAAAGACACCTCTCAGGAATGCTTTGCAAAGCTTATGGGACATGATGCTGCAGTCTGACAGACCTATGTGAAAATTTGAAATGGCTGCCAACTGAACTTTTACTGTGGAGGATGAAGACCCTGAATGAAAAATTTCAGCTAGGAAATCTAAGACCGAGTGAATTGGAGCAGTGAATGGATCTATATTTCTAGCCTTTTCCCAGAAGGAAAAACATTGCCATTTACTAGTGTAAATCCTTCTGGTAGAAGATTTAAGGGAAGCTACTATAATATCCCTGACAGGATTTGAAATCATAGGAAGCTTGGCTAGGGATGAAAGTGGAGCAACCAAGCAGTGAGGTTGAGAGAATGGAGGGATTGGTGCAGCTGCCCCGACTGATGGGCCAAAAGATCTGGCACTGGATCCAGATGCCAAGGCTGCTCCAAGAGATAACGATGCAGGAATGGAAAGCATATCTGCCGAAGCCAATAAGGGGCACTGAGAATCATCTTGGCTCTCAAGGCGGTTGCTTTCTGAATTACCTGTGATATTAACGTAAGGGGTGGAAAGGCGTAAAGAAGTCCCCGAGGCCAATCATGGACTAGAGCATCTCTGGGGGGATGGCCTGGCAGGGGGAAGAGAGTGAAGAAGTCGGGGCATTTGCTGTTTTGAGGTGTAGCAAAAAGATTGCAGCAAGGAAGGCCCCACTTCTGAAAAATCTCTTCCGTCACAGATTGTTTGAGAGACCACTCGTGTGGCATGAGGATAGCTCTGCTCAACCTGTCCGCTATGATGTTGGACTTCCTGGGGATATGCGTTGCTATCAGAAACCACTGAGAAGAGATCGCCCATTGCCAAAGTCTGAGAGCTTCTCGACACAGGGGATAGGACTTGGTTCCGCCCTGCTTGTTGATATACCACACTACGGACATATTGTCCGTTTGGATTGCAATAGTCCCCAGGAGAAGAGAGTCTTGGTGGGCTTGCAACATCAAAAGCACTGCTCTCATCTCCAGGACATTTATGTGCAGGTGGCATTCGAAAGGTTGCCATGTGCCGTGGACTGTCCTGCCCTGAAAATGCCCCCCCCCCCACCCAATGAGGGAGGCGTCCGAAGTGACCGTGGTGACCGGAGAGGGGGGGAATAAAGGGTCTGCCTTGATGGACTTGATGGGAGCTCATCCACCAAGAGAGATGATTTTTGCAAATTGGAGTTATCATGATCTTGTAGTGCATGGGGAGTTGTTGGAAAGACCATTGGGCGAAAAGCATCCACTGTAGAAGACGCATGTAAAAATGGGCAAGAGGAAGAAGTGTGATGGTGGCCGCCATGAGCCCTACTACTTTCAGGACATACCTGGCCTGAATTCTGTCACTCTGAAGCAGAACATGGACATGATTTTGGATATCTAAAATCCTTTGATCTGTTAGCTTTGCTGAAAGCTGCACGGTGTCCAAGTTGGCGCCTATAAAGGTAATAGATTGACAAGGCAACAAGACAGACTTTTCAAAATTTATAGAGATTCCTAGCCCTCTGCAAATGTGGATGGTGTAATCTCTGGCCTGAAGAAGTTGATGCCTGGTGGTGGCAGTGAGGAGCCAGTCGTCTAGATATGGAAACACCTGGAATCCTTGATGCCTCAGGTGAGCCATAACCACTGCCATACATTTGGTGAACACTCTGGGGGCTGTAGTGAGACCAAAGGGCAGGGCTCTGAATTGGTAGTGACTGGCCCCCAGCCAGAAGCGGAGAAACCTCCTGGAGTGCCTGTGAATTTTGATGTGATAGTACGCGTCCTGAAGGTCCACAGAGCACATCCAATTGTCCTTGCCCAGAAAGGGTATAATGGACTGTAGCATGACCATCCGGAATCTTGTCTTTTTTACAAACTTGTTTAGTTTGCTGAGATCTAATATTGGTCTCCAGTCCCCTGTTTTTTTTGGTACCAAAAAGAACTTTGAGTAGACTCCGGATCTTATTTGTTCTGCTGGGACTGGCTGGATGGCCCTTTTTGCTAGTAGTTTTGAAATTTCTAGCACTGTTTGTTCTCTTAGACTGGATGGAATGTCTGGAAGGGATCCCTTTTGTTGTGTTGGGGTTTGGATAAAGGGAATTTTGTAACCCTCGGATATAACCGACTGTACCCATTTGTCTAAAGTAAGGGAGAGCCAGGCTTTTGGGTACAGCAATAATCTTCCCCCAACTGCCTCCGAAGGTGGACAGTCGGGCAACATCTCAGGGATGTTGGAAGGGTTTGTCAGAGAGAGACTCTCTGTTACCCTGATTCTGCAGACCCCCTCTGCCTCTTGGGCGGCATCTGTTGTTGTTACCCCCTCTGCCTCTGGGGGTAAACTGACCTCTTGCATCAGGCGTGACTCCTTGTGATTTGCGGAACCACATTTTTCCACCCTTTTGACCCTTAACATATGGTCTGGAAGGGGTGGAGAAATTGACTCCTACGGCAGAAAGAGTCTTGCCATCTTGCTCGCATCTGGTCAAGGTGTCTTTCACTTGAGAGCCGAACAACGTCGAACCATCAAAGGGGGAGTTAGTGAAGGATGCCTTGAAGGGGTCTGCAAAATTACAAAACCACATCCAGGCGTGACGTCTTAAGGCCACACCTGTGCCTGCAGCCCTACTCGCTCCATCGGCTGCATATGAAATGAGCCTCATGGAGGAGTTAACAATGGAGTTTAGGGTTCCCAGCTGTGAGTTGATTTTCTCTTGGGACCCAGCAGTTGATGGATCCTGTAAAACTTCACCCAACTCTTTGAGAACATCTCTCTGAAGGCGGGTGAAGTGACACAAGTAATTCAGCGACCACATGGCAAAGGTCGCTGAAGAAAACATCCACTTGCTGTACCTATTCATAGTCCTAGAATCCTTGTCAGGAGGATGGATAGGTACTGAAGGATTGGCTAGTTCCTTCTTGATGGCTGCAGCCACCACCATGGCATCAACCGGGACACCTTTTGTTAGAAATTGCCTATCCGCTGGAGCCGTAATAAATTTAGAAGGCCTCCGTGGGGTGGGTTCCACCGAATCCAGGGCTGTCCATGCCTTCCGTGCCACCATGTCCATAAGGGGGTCGAAAGGCAGAGACACCCAGGAGGAGGAGGGTCGAGAACCAAATGCCTCCAGGTAAACTGACTCATCCTCAGAAGGATTAAGGGAAGACCAGTTTCCCCTCTGTTTCAGGATTTCAAGGATGTCTGAAAAGGAGACATCCTCAGAGGGGGACCTTGGGGATCCTTCCGACTCATCCAAGTCGGTATCAGATGTAATGGACTCAGGGGAGTCCACATGCTTCCTCTTACATGTCCTCTTGCGTGGAGGTTCACCTGAAGGGTCAGGAGAAGCCTCAGAAGAGGAAGATATTCCCAGTGGGGAAACCTGAGGCATTGGGTCTCTGGGTCCGGGAGCAAGAGAGTGGGAAGAGACATCAGCAGGCACTGTAGCGGGAGGAGCTGATGGAGCTGACTGTTGACCATGCCCTGGGGCTACTACACTCCTCATCACCTCGAAGGCTCCACTATCAGATAGGCCAGAGGGCTCCCACTCCGAAGAGGTAAGAACCCCAGGCTGCACCAACAGGGATGGCTCCAAAGCCGATGTCGGGGCCGAGCTCATCAGCGCTGATGCTCCGAGAGGGAGAACGGGGTCAGACAAGTGTCAGATGCCACTCGCCCCCTTGGAGCCGGCGAGAGAGACCAGGCACCTGGATCTCTCCAATGAAGGTATCAAGGAGGAGATCAGAGCAGAAGACGACAGAGCCAAAGGGGGAGGTATTGGCTCCATCGCCACAACAGTCACGGCTCGGAGGAACTCCGGCTCCGAACTCTGAGGGAGAGTCGAAGGAGGAATAGTAGGTAGAGTTTAAATAGCCACTGTCTGATGAGACAGGCTATGAAACATTTGGGCCAGTGCCTGAGACTTTAATAGTCTACTGACCACTCTCTCGAGGTCATGGTCGGAAAGCCTGGACGACCGAGAAGAACAGCTCCGATGGCTCCGCTCTGAGAGCAAGGGCGACCCTGGATCCGAATGGATCGATTCCAGAGATGGAGATCTGGATCTTTTTCTGGAGATGGATGGAGCCGAAGATACGTCGGCTCCAGCCAGAACCGACCGTGAAAGTAAAGGCTCAGCAGTATTGGCGCCGAGTGGAGCCGAAGTTGGAAGCTGTGGCACCAAAGCATCGGCTCCAGCCAGAGCCGATGTTGCCACAGATGATGAGCCAGCAGCCGAAGGCTTAGTACTCAGAGCCAACGGTTTTGCTGGCTTTGAGGGCTTCCCCGGCACGGACTTAGGCGGGGAGCCCTCGGGCTTTAATAAGCCCCTTAATATTAATTTGTTCCCGCACTCCTGCAGGACTCTTGGGCTGAATGCATGGCACACAGAACAAGAGTCCTGCAGGTGCAGGGGTCCCAGGCAGTAAACACAAGAAGTGTGACCGTCTGTCAGAGACATCTTCTGACAGCACGAGTCACACTTCTTGAAGCCTGAGACCTTTGTGTCCTTCGACATAGTACTGTCGAAGAAAAGGCACAAGTAAAAAAACACACACACACACACACACACACACCCAATCCAAGCAAACTGGTTAAACAGGGATACACAAGCACACCACAGACACAGCAGAGAATCCCTGTCAGGAACTAGGAAAGGATCAGGCCTAAGGCCTAAAGTAGGGGGAGGGATTAAAATGGATAAAAGGGGAAAAAAATTAGCACTAACGGGAAAAGGGGTGTAATATAACTGTTAGCTAACTAAACAAAGAAGGGAAGTGGGAAGGCTAAGTTTCAAAGGTGACTTTGAAGTAATGAAAATCCCAACACTTACCAAGAGCCAGTAAAACGCACCTCATCAGCGAAGCGGCAAACGAGATCTGGGTAGTTATCGCCTAGCATCATGGGATATAGGGTTGCCTCGAGCCAGTAAAATTAGCTCTTGAGCTTTAGTAAGCGGCCGAGTCGGAGCCGAGGTTCAGCTCTGAACCCATCCAGCAAGAATGAAGGCAAGATTGACAACTTAACATCAATATTAAACGTTTATGAACTTCAGGATAAGTTTGTGTGACTGATCAGTATGAAATATTCCCAATAAAGATTTTTAATGTGAGTATAATTTTCCTTAATCATTTCTTAGTTCAAGATTGTTTAGATAATCAGTAAAAGTTGAACAATTATTTTTTATTATATAGCCATTAAATCAATTTTACATCTAATCAACTGAAGAAACATATTGCCCATGCAGCAAGCTTTATTTGTATGAAATACTAAATGGAAGTTCATCAAAACTAATATGTTCTCTGTTTGTATAATTATCCTTTTGTTCATATCGATATCACATTTACACATTATGAATTCTGAAGTAACTGTGTTCCATTCATCCTTTGATACCAGTAAATTAAAATACGATTTAAAAATAATATTTTAGAGAAATTAAGAGTATAAATGCAATCCTCAATGAAAGCTCTGGGACATATTGTAAAGATCTAAGCTTTAAAGTGAGGATTTTAAAAATAAAGTCTCTGAATGTATTTAAAATATTTATATAAAATGAATCAGAGGTTTTATTAATAGTTTTAATAAAATATTTCTTTAACAACCATTTAAAATTATTTTTGAGATCTGAGAATGTAGTCTAGTATACTGTTATCACTATCCATCCAAATAATCTTATGATTTTTTTCTATTTAGTGAATAATATGAATTTAGCCAGAAAGCCACAGTTTTAATGACAGATGCTAAAGCATAGAATTCAGCATCTAGAGATCCCATTCAACCATTCATCCAACCTCTCATATGGTGCCTCAGAGCCAATTTAAATTTGCCAGAAAGCCAAAAGAATTATAAAAGTACTCTATTAAGTTTCTTAATTGCTCTTTAGAAAGGTAAAGACACATTATTTGAATAATATATAATATTTCTACAGATTTATCCTCATAATGTTAACCTATCTTTTATAGAAAATTGCATTCCATTTGTTTATTAATGCTTTAATAGAATCTAAATAATATTGTAATTAATGTTATTTCCTTGCAATTCTATGACAAAGTATTTCCCAAATATTTAATCTATTATCCCTAATTAAATTCATTAATCTTCTTTAATGCCTCATTTAATTTTTATTACTCAATAATATGTCCATATTACTACTATGAAAATTAAGTCCAGATACAGATTTATAAAATTCTAATGATTTAATTAGAAATGTTACAGATGCATCAAAATTATTAACTGTCAAAATATCATCTTCAAAGAGCTGGATCTTAGAACTATAATTATCAGTTATTTGAAACCCCTGAGGGTAGCCATGTTGGTACAGTGGTTAGTGTTGTCATCTCACAGCAAGAAGTTCTCTGGTTCAATTCTCGGCTGGGGTGCCTTCCGTGTGAAGTTTGTATGTCCTCCTGTGGTCATGCAGGTTCCCCTGAGTACTCCGGTTTCCTACCACATTCCAAAGACATGCAGTAGGTGGATTAGACACTTCAAATTGGCTGTAGGTGAGAGTGTGTGCGTGAGTGAGTGGAATGAATGAACTACTGCTGCAGAGCTTGCCATCTGGCAGTGTAAACCTTGACTTGAGATGATTGTCATTGTGGAAGTGACACCCCAATACCATGGGCAAAATTGGAAAAGGGGTTGAGAATGGATGGTTGGATTTGAAACCCATGAATGTTTGACTTTGATCTTATATAATCAGCAAAAGGTTCAATCACCAAAGTAAATAATAATGGAGACAATAGGCAAGCCTGTTTTGCATCTTTCCTAATTTTAGCAGTTGGGAAGTAAATGATCCTAATTTAATGAAAGCAAAAGAATACTAATGAAGATAATTAATAAGCTATATGAAGTTGTGTTGATAGCAAGAAGATACACCAATCAACAGAACCAAAGGCTTTATTTAGATCTAAGTTAATTGTTGATAGTTCATTTTTCATATTATTGGCATAATCAAGTAATGTACTAATTATTTTAAGATTACCATGAGATTGTCTATTTAATATAAAACTGTCTTCATTAATTAATTGGAGGAATATTTAATTTTTTTTTCATAAACAGACAGTGATTTTATATTCAAAGTTTAACAGAGATATGGGTCTACTGGAGGAACATAATGACAAAACATGCTTTAGTATAGGAGAAATAAGTGTATACTTGCAAGAGGGGGAATATATATATATATATGTATAATTTTATTGTTACCAGAAGGGTTTATTATCTTTGAACTTTTTTTATCTGTTCTTTTATTTCCATCAATATAATGGGTTTCTCAATTTTTTTTATTTGATCATAGATTAAGTTAGTATAGGTTCATAGGTAAGCACTAAGCTTACTGCTTTGTGGGCCATTTTAAACCCAGCCAGTTTCCCTTTTTTGCTAGAATTAACCTATCCCATTTGAGAGACTGACCTTACCCACCCCATGGTCAATAATTATATACTACCTTCTAATGAGAATAACTGGAAACACACCACAGATAGTTTGAGGGGCCACATGCATAGGATAAACAATTTAGGGGCTGCCTCTGTCCTTTAGCAGTACAGGTGCAGTCCTGGGGTAAATTTTCTGTTTCCCATCTATATACCCAAGTTGGAATTGAATGTGGACAGGGATAAACTTTGTTTCATGTGGATGGGGAGTCTGTTCCAGAGCAACTGTATCTTCTGTGAGATATACCTGTCCCTCCAAACTGTTCTGTTGATGTTGCAAAAGAAGTTTAAATCCATAGAACAAGCACATCTGATGCCATTTGACTTGCTCTTGTTGATGTTCAGTAAATTCATCAGTATTTGGTTAACGCATGACTTTTATGCCAAATACGGGTCACCTCTTAGCAGTGTGTAGGATACTGAGAATAGTGGCATGGCTTTGAGTTGGTTCATGCAGGACATGTTGTTTTAATAAGGTATTTCAGTTGTTGCATGTGTCTAGATGGACACATAATAAAGGGGTTTTATATTCAACGATTGATCTGCTGACGGCTGAGTAAAGGAATACAATGGCATCCATACATCTAGACATAATCCCTCTGTATATGAGCTGTCATACATCTAGACATAATCCCTCTGTCTATGAGCTGTCATACATCTAGACATAATCCCTCTGTTTATGAGCTGTCATACATCTAGACATAATCCCTCTGTTTATGAGCTGTCATACATCTAGACATAATCCCTCTGTTTATGAGCTGTCATACATCTAGACATAATCCCTCTGTTTATGAGCTGCCATACATCTAGACATAATCCCTCTGTTTATGAGCTGTCATACATCTAGACATAATCCCTCTGTTTATGAGCTGTCATACATCTAGACATAATCCCTCTGTTTATGAGCTGTCATACATCTAGACATAATCCTCTGTTTATGAGCTGTCATACATCTAGACATAATCCCTCTGTTTATGAGCTGTCATACATCTAGACATAATCCCTCTGTTTATGAGCTGTCATACATCTAGACATAATCCTCTGTTTATGAGCTGTCATACATCTAGACATAATCCCTTTGTTTATGAGCTGTCATACATCTAGACATAATCCCTCTGTTTATGAGCTGTCATACATCTAGACATAATCCCTTTGTTTATGAGCTGTCATACATCTAGACATAATCCCTCTGTTTATGAGCTGTCATACATCTAGACATAATCCCTTTGTTTATGAGCTGTCATACATCTAGACATAATCCCTCTGTTTATGAGCTGTCATACATCTAGACATAATCCCTTTGTTTATGAGCTGTCATACATCTAGACATAATCCCTCTGTTTATGAGCTGTCATACATCTAGACATAATCCCTCTGTTTATGAGCTGTCATACATCTAGACATAATCCCTTTGTTTATGAGCTGTCATACATCTAGACATAATCCCTTTGTTTATGAGCTGTCATACATCTAGACATAATCCCTCTGTTTATGAGCTGTCATACATCTAGACATAATCCCTTTGTTTATGAGCTGTCATACATCTAGACATAATCCCTCTGTTTATGAGCTGTCATACATCTAGACATAATCCCTTTGTTTATGAGCTGTCATACATCTAGACATAATCCCTTTGTTTATGAGCTGTCATACATCTAGACATAATCCCTCTGTTTATGAGCTGTCATACATCTAGACATAATCCCTTTGTTTATGAGCTGTCATACATCTAGACATAATCCCTCTGTTTATGAGCTGTCATACATCTAGACATAATCCATTTGTTTATGAGCTGTCATACATCTAGACATAATCCCTCTGTTTATGAGCTGTCATACATCTAGACATAATCCATTTGTTTATGAGCTGTCATACATCTAGACATAATCCCTTTGTTTACGAGCTGTCATACATCTAGACATAATTCCTTTGTTTATGAGCTGTCATACATCTAGACATAATCCCTCTGTCTATGAGCTGTCATACATCTAGACATAATCCCTTTGTTTGAGCTGTCATACATCTAGGCATAATCCCTCTGTTTATGAGCTGTCATACATCTAGACATAATCCATTTGTTTATGAGCTGTCATACATCTAGACATAATCCATTTGTTTATGAGCTGTCATACATCTAGACATAATCCATTTGTTTATGAGCTGTCATACATCTAGACATAATCCATTTGTTTATGAGCTGTCATACATCTAGACATAATCCCTCTGTTTATGAGCTGCCATACATCTAGACATAATCCCTTTGTTTATGAGCTGTCATACATCTAGACATAATCCCTCTGTTTATGAGCTGTCATACATCTAGACATAATCCCTCTGTTTATGAGCTGTCATACATCTAGACATAATCCATTTGTTTATGAGCTGTCATACATCTAGACATAATCCATTTGTTTATGAGCTGTCATACATCTAGACATAATCCATTTGTTTATGAGCTGTCATACATCTAGACATAATCCATTTGTTTATGAGCTGTCATACATCTAGACATAATCCCTCTGTTTATGAGCTGCCATACATCTAGACATAATCCCTTTGTTTATGAGCTGTCATACATCTAGACATAATCCCTCTGTTTATGAGCTGTCATACATCTAGACATAATCCCTCTGTTTATGAGCTGTCATACATCTAGACATAATCCCTTTGTTTATGAGCTGTCATACATCTAGACATAATCCCTCTGTTTATGAGCTGTCATACATCTAGACATAATCCCTCTGTTTATGAGCTGTCATACATCTAGACATAATCCCTCTGTTTATGAGCTGTCATACATCTAGACATAATCCCTCTGTTTATGAGCTGTCATACATCTAGACATAATCCCTCTGTTTATGAGCTGTCATACATCTAGACATAATCCCTCTGTTTATGAGCTGCCATACATCTAGACATAATCCCTCTGTTTATGAGCTGTCATACATCTAGACATAATCCCTTTGTTTACGAGCTGTCATACATCTAGACATAATCCCTCTGTTTATGAGCTGTCATACATCTAGACATAATCCCTTTGTTTATGAGCTGTCATACATCTAGACATAATCCCTTTGTTTACGAGCTGTCATACATCTAGACATAATCCATTTGTTTATGAGCTGTCATACATCTAGACATAATCCCTCTGTTTATGAGCTGTCATACATCTAGACATAATCCCTCTGTTTATGAGCTGTCATACATCTAGACATAATCCATTTGTTTATGAGCTGTCATACATCTAGACATAATCCATTTGTTTATGAGCTGTCATACATCTAGACATAATCCATTTGTTTATGAGCTGTCATACATCTAGACATAATCCATTTGTTTATGAGCTGTCATACATCTAGACATAATCCCTTTGTTTATGAGCTGTCATACATCTAGACATAATCCCTTTGTTTATGAGCTGTCATACATCTAGACATAAACCCTTTCTTTATGAGCTGTCATACATCTAGACATAATCCCTTTGTTTATGAGCTGTCATACATCTAGACATAATCCCTTTGTTTGAGCTGTCATACATCTAGACATAATCCCTTTGTTTGAGCTGTCATACATCTAGACATAATCCCTATGTTTATGAGCTGCCATACATCTAGACATAATCCCTTTGTTTACGAGATGTCATACATCTAGACATAATCCCTTTGTTTATGAGCTGTCATACATCTAGACATAATCCCTCTGTTTATGAGTTGTCATACATCTAGACATAATCCCTTTGTTTATGAGCTGCCATACATCTAGACATAATCCCTCTGTTTATGAGCTGCCATACATCTAGACATAATCCCTTTGTTTATGAGCTGTTTAATAATTAAGGACTTTCTTGCAAAAAAGGAGATGTTGGTCAAAGGTTATGTCACTGTGCACATAAATTCCCAAATCTTGAACAGCTCGGTCAAGATTTAGGGGCATATTTTCAATCTGGTATGCTCTTGGGGATAGAGGACTTCACAAAGGATGCATTTTTTTGCATTTAGTTTAAGTTCATGATTTGGCACCATTTATTTATTTGGGGCAAACCTTCCTGCAGGATGACTAAGTCATGTGGGGATTCAGTGACTGCTCCTAACTCTCAGTATTCTGCAAACTTAGCCAGAGCCCTTTGGTAATGGCTTTTACTTCAAGGTGTCAAACAGGAGAGGTCCCATCACAGAACATTTGGGGGATTCCACTGGTGACTGTTCTTTGTGGGGGTAACTTCTCCTATTTTTATTATCTGCACCCTAACTGTAAGCCAGTTGGGAATCCAGCAGGTGACATAGGGGTTTATTCCCAGTTTATTTTGCTTTTCTACTATGCCTGAATGGGGAATTGTGTCAAAAGCTTTGGCCAGGTTTGAGACCACATAATCAATAGCCACAATATCGAAAATGGGCAACAAACAAAACAAATCATGTCCAGACAGTTTATCCTGTCTCCCAGTCATCTCCCTCATTTTGCTTAAGCTGTAGCTCTGATTTTCTACCTTTCCCTTGGATGAAAAGCCAGCATTGGGCACTCACTCCCACCCATCCTCAGTCCTTTAATTTTGTGATCTGAGCATAGATACCCTAACAGTAAAAAATGTCTAACATAGACCATGAGTACTCTGATCTGCCATATTTAAGCAATGTTGGGCCTTGGAAAAAATAGATCCTAAATAAACATTCTCGCATAAGGAGATGACAAGTCTTCAAAAAATTATGGAGTGAGCTATGAATCCAGAATTGAATCTCAAGCTAAACTCACCACAAATTCTGACATTGCAAGATGACACATTTCACACTCTGGCATTTATAAACTCAGAAGGTCAGAGATGGCTGCGTGAGCGCTGCTAAGACTAATTACATCTCTGATAGAAGGAAGTGAACATTGAAGGAACTAACTGTGTTGTATCATGGAAGATCCATTACATGAGATGACAGATACATTAGGGATTCAGTTTGGATAGAGAGGATGATCAAACTCACAAAGAAGAAACTAAATCAAGCTATGTTGAACATAGCCAGTGAATGGGGATGAAGTATCAACTATGTAGTTGTTTATGTGGGAAGCAAATGATCTGACTGCTGATCCAGCCAAGAAGGCAATGTAGAAACAGGTGGAAATGGGGGAGCTTTACATGGAGATAACCAGGACAGAAGTCTTCTAAGAGGAGCCACTGTTGTCACATGAAAGTGTGCCATAGAATGAAAGGGAATTACAACATATTATTTATTTTACTCTATACATTTGTTAACTTTATAAGCCTACTGCATTCTAATGCCTCTTTTCATGGGCGATCAGGGAGCTCTGTCTAGTTATTGACTTGCTCAGAGTCACATAGTAGGGAAATGAAGCTGGAAAGAATCAAAATCTGTACTATTGGCTTGAAGACGCAGCTTGTTAACAGCTCAGACCCTCAATCCTATGCGCTAAGTGCTACTTCAGTTCAGCAAATAACTGAGAGACTGGTGCTGTATGTAGGGATATGAAAGAGTAAGTCACTGTAAAGCAAGACTGGGTCAGAGGATTTGTGCTATAGGCTACCAACTTCTAAGTCAGAATACGAGGAATATTCTATAAGTGGAATTACAAAAATATATTAAAAATCATAATTTTAAACTGAAATACAAGGAGGGAACATCATTACCGACAGAACAATGAAGCACAAGGAAGAGGATAGGAGAGAAAGGAAAGACAGTGAGAGTGATGGAGGGGCTACCCTATACTGACAGAAGTCTTGGTAAAAATGGCTCACTGGAATCCTTTGCTTCTACAGGAAGGTGAAAATATTGAATGATGTAATCATGAGCAGTTACTGCATAAAGAGTGGGATATGATGTCATCTGTATTCTAGACATAAAGAAAGAACAAACAGGGAGAATAAGATGAGATTGTAATGTACATCTGTGATGGATTAAAATGCACTGTAGAAGCCAGCAAAAGTGATGAAGAAAATGACGGAAACACTGAGATTATGATCTTGTGTATGGAGCTTGTAACTCATGGTGCTGTACAAATACTACCATATTCAGAGAGCAAGAATCCTGACAAGTTCAAAAGTAGTATAAATGGAAAGGCAAAGTGAGGGAGAACAGTATTCATGGGAGACCTTAATGTTGTATCTGGGAAATGGGAGGTATCCACATCTAAAGTAAGAAGGGTGAGACGTAGTAAAAGCTGTAATAATCTAGATTCAATAACTAGAGACCAATGCTTCTGACCTGGAAGGGAGAGCCCTTGAACTACACCTAACCAGTGTGAATGGGGTGACAGCTCATGAAACAACACCAGTAGAATAGCCACTACTTTGTCAAGTCTGACATAATGCTGAGGTGTGCCACAAAGGCAGAGAGTTCAACTTATTAGAAAATAGACGTCATTCTTTTGAGAAATACATTCAGAAGTAGGGCTGCAGTACTCTTGCAAAAACTGGTACTGCTGTCTGTCATGGTAATCCTACTGGACTTTTGCAATGTTCCTGGTAGGTCAACACAGGCTTAAATAAGTTAACCTGGTTTCCTTTCATCTACCAAAATAAGGGGCTTCAGTTGATTTGCTACTGTTAAAACTTGTTGGTTTTTATTATGGAGCCCTCCCTATGAGCTGCCCCTGTAAAGCAACGTTTTTGTTTAGTGGGAGTTAACTGGTTAATTAAATAGATAACTAGGTAAACAGCATGGAAAGAAGATGAGAACTTACAGTAGAAGAACAGTAGAAGAGATATGGGACCACATTATGGATGGAGTAAAGAAGAAAGTGAAGTTATTTTTCAGGAGAAGACAGAAATAGGGGCAATGAGACAACCAGCCAAGCTAAAATGAGACACAAGAGAAAGGGAATCAATTAAAAGAGGAAGGTCTGTGCAGGGATGTGGCGTGAGTTGGAAAATGGCCTCATGTATACTGCACAAAAAGAGCAACACATCTAATTGGAATGCACTAAGGTGATGTTAGATAAGGAAGTGGTATGACTGGCGTTGAAATAGGGGAAGGCCAAAACAAAGTTGGAAAAAGAGGAGGTTAAAAATGCTGCCGATCAGGCAGATGTACTGAATGAATGTTCTAGTTCTGTACACATAGATGAATTGGCAGTGTACCAGTAAAGCAAGACAGAAAAGATGTAGGTGGGAGCAAATAAGAGAGTAACAGTGTGAAGAGCAGAGAAGGAAATTAAAAGTCTTTAAAAGGATATCTTGCAAGGTTTTTATCAACTGCTTTCAGAGGGGTGTCATTCATAATATGAAACGCTACAAATATTCAAGTACTAAACATTGAGCACAGAAGGTTGTGCACAGAACATCAATACAATGTGCTACCATAATGTGAAACGCTACAAATATTCAAGTACTAAACATCGACCACAGAAGGTTGTACACAGAACATCAATACAATGTGCTACCATAATATGAAACGCTACAAATATTCAAGTACTAAACATCGACCACAGGACGTTGTACATAGAACATCAATACAATGTGCTACCATGATATGAAACGCTACAAATATTCAAGTACTAAACATCGACCACAGAAGGTTGTAGACAGAACATCAATACAATGTGCTACCAGCTTTTTTTTTGCACCACTAAAAAGCTAGTAGCATGTTCAGCAAAACTGCAACACAGCAGGGACTGTTTTTTCCCTTTTTCTTTCCCCACTGTAGTGTGATTTCAGAATTTGTGTATATAATTAGAAGGGGTGTGTGGGGATGTAGGGGACTTGCCTCCCCCTGCAAACATGCTGGTTTTAGTATTCGTTGTTATGAATGCATTCCCTTTCAGAGTGGTAAGAGCTGGAAGTGTTGATTGGTGACCCACTGAAGTGGAATGGTAACACTACAGTGGTGGCCAGTTATTATAGTTACTTCCATAAAAGTGGATGTAGGAAAAAACATTCAGTTGCAGGCCAATTAGCTTCTTCCATAGGTTCATAGGTTCATAGGTAGGTACTAGGCTATTGGCCATAGGGTCTATATAAGCCCAGCCAAAAATGTACCCTGGCTTTCGCCACCCAAGAAGATTATTTTCCTGTGCCCCTGTCGAGCAGAGCCACAGAGGTGATCCCTGGGGTAAATTTCCTATTTCCCATCCAATCATCAAGATTTTTCTTAAAGAGTGCTAATGAGGAGCTTTGTTTGATATAGATAGGTAATTTGTTCCAGAGTATGGGAAGTTTCTGGGACAGGAATCTATCCCTCCAGCATGTTCTGTTTGTTGTGATGACAAGGTTTAGATCCCTAGAGCGTGTAGCTCGGAGGGATTGGGATTTCTTTAAGTGGAGCATGTCCAACAGCTCTGGATTTGACATAGCTTTGTATGTTAGGCAGAGATCGCCTCTGAGTAGGCGATATGTGACAGAGTAAATCTGGAGTTTTTTAGACGGTCTGCGTAGGGCATATGAGGCCAGTAATCCTCTTAGTGAGGTATTTCTGTGGCCTTTCCAGTTGTTGTAGATGTCTTGTGAGGTACAAAGATTATGGACAAGCATCTATGAAGCCGGTTGTTGCAGTTCATTACTGCACACTGACATAGCCAATATATTTCAGTCTGACTTTCTGTTTGTCACTAATTGAGAAGAGAGGAGAGGAGAGGAGAGGAATACTCATTGTATGGTACATTTAGGCTCCAACAAGGTCTTTAATACTGGAGGTTGAGTTGGCTTGGCATATGGTTAAGGTATTTACCTCTCAAACACAAGGACCAGGGTTTGATTCTCATCTTTGAAAGAAATTGGCTAGACTTAAAATGTCCTGCAAAACAGCAAGCTTTGTAGATCACAGTGTGTGTGTTGTACCTTTAAAGCCACTGTAGTTCTTGGGCACATGCATGTAAGTACTGAGCACGTCTAAATAGAGTGCCATTTTGTGTAAGAAGCTGGAGTGAAAGCATGTATGTGTGTAACAGTCAGTTTAAGTTTAATGTTCTAGTAATCCATCCTCATGTGCTTGTGTGTAATATTTTTTTATTTTATTTTACATTTGTTAACCTGGAAATTCCAACTTGGAATGAAGCCAATTTTCAGTGGAGGCCTGGGGAGAAATGCTACAAACACATGTCTTTGTAACATGGGAGGAAACCCACATGAATACAGGGAGGACATGCAGACTCCACATAGAAGGCACCCCAGCCGAGAATTGAACCGGAGAACCTCTTGCTGTGAGGTGACAACACTACCTCTGCACCACTGCACCATCACATCTTAAACAAACACCCAAGCCTCCGTGTCTTATTTGAATACACAAGACAAGCAACATGGTGTTAAAATGGAATCTGAAGTCAAGACCATGAGGTGCACAGTCAATAATGGAGAAACATACAGGAGTGGCTCAAACAACTCACAAATGACTCACAAATAGGTCAAAAACAATTTCAGGTACTTAAACTCACTTAAATGATTGTTTTTTACTTGATGAATATGAAACAAAGTTTTCAAAACATTCAGAACAAATTACTGAATAAACAACATGTTTGAAACTGCGACATATTGATAAAAGTGCTCAAAATAATAACGAAAATGTTTGAAATAGTATCTGAATTGCATAAAATGATCAAAAAAGAGAAAAGAACAATATTTGTTCACAATGTACAACTTTTTTGCAGTAACTAAAGCTATTCAAAGTGTCCAAAGTGTGAAAAGTGTTAGCAGTGTTTGCAGTATTACAACATATCTTTTCAAAGAGTACAGTTATTTCAAAGAGTCTACTGTGCAGTTGAATATTATTACAAGTACCTGATGTGTGTGTTTTAAACTTATTTGGCATGGCAGATGGATTTCGTAGACTTGCTTCTCTTGTGTTTGCTAACAATATTGCAGAAGATTGGAGAGTATTTGAGCAAGAATATGATATTTTCATAAAGGCTGCTTTTTGTGATGAAGACCCACATACAAAAGCTTAATCTCTTTGTTTAAACTCTGCTTAATTTAGCTGCTTCAGGTGCTACTGAGAGCGAATGTTCATTTCTGCCTGCACCTGCTGCATGTGCAGGGGAGGATCACCATATTGTGGTACAGGCAGAAATGCGGGAAGACCCTTACTGCTTAAAACATAAATTTAGAGAAATGTGCAAGCCTCAAACAAATATTACAACAGAAAGACATGTATTTTACTTAACAAATCAGAAGCCAGGTGAAACTTTTATAGCTTATATAACTGACTTGAGAAATAAGGCTAAAATGTGCAGATCTGGTGATTTATGAGATGAGTTGATAAAAGACAGGCTTGTGTGTGGTGTTAATAATAATCATCATCATCTTTCAGCTTTTCCTGTTAGGGGTTGCCACAGTGGATTATCTCTTTCCATTTTTTCCTATCCTCTGCATCTTGCTCTGTCACACCAACCACCTGCATGTCCTCTCTCACCACGTCCGTAAACCTTATCTTAGGCCTTTCTCTTTCCTCTTACCTGGCAGCTCCATCCTTAGCATCTTTTTCCCAATATACCCATCATCCCTCCTCAGCACATGTCCAAACCAATGCAATCTCGTCTCTCTTGCTTTGTCTCCAAACTGTCCAACATGAGCTGACCCTCTAATATACTGATTCCTAATCCTATCCATCCTAGTCACACCGAGTGCAAATCTTAACATCTTTAACTCTGCCACATCCAGCTCTGACTCCTGCCTTTTTGTCAATGCCACTGTCTCCAACCCATATAACATAGCTGGTCTCACTATTGTCTTGTAGACCTTCCCTTTCACTCTTACTGGTACCCATCTGTCACAAATCACTCCTGACACTCTTCTCCACCCATTCCACCCTGCCTGTACTCTCTTCACCTCTCTTCCACATTCACCATTACTCTGAACTGTTGATCCCAAGTATTTAAACTCATCCACCTTTACCAACTTTACTCCCTGCATCCTCTCCATTCCTCTATCCTCCCTCTCATTTACACACATATATTCTGTCTTAGCCCTGCTGACCTTCATTCCTCTGCTCTCTAGAGCATATCTCCACCTCTCCAGAGTCTCCTCAACCTGATTCCTACTCTCACTACAGATCACAATGTCATCTGCAAACATCATAGTCCACGGGGCCTCCTGTCTGATCTCATCTGTCAACCTGTCCATCACCATTGCAAATAAGAAAGGACTCAGAGCTGATCCTTGATGTAATCCCACCTCCACCTTAAACGGATCTGTCACTCCCACTGCAGTCCTCACCACTGTCACACTACCCTCGTACATATCCTGTACCACTCTTACATACTTCTCTGCCACTCCCGACTTCCTCATACAATACCACAACTCTTCTCTAGGCACCCCGTCATATGCTTTCTCCAAGTCTACAAAGACACAATGCAACTCCTTCTGACCTTCTCTGTATTTCTCCAATAACAATCTCAGAGCAAACATTGCATCTGTAGTGCTCTTTCCTGGCATGAAACCATACTGCTGATCACTAATCATCACCTCCCTTCTTAACCTAGCTTCTACTACTCTCTCCCATAACTTCAAGCTGTGACTGATCAATTTTATCCCTCTGTAGTTACTGCAGCTCTGTACATCACCCTTATTCTTAAAGATAGGTACCAAAACACTTTTTCTCCACTCCTCAGGCATCCTCTGACTTTCCAAAATTTCATTAAACAATCTAGTTAAAAATTCCACTGCCATTTCTCCTAAGCACCTCCATGCTTCCATTGGGATTAATTATTAATTATTGGTGTTAATAATAATGCAGTGAGAAAGATTTTTCCATGAGACAGTGATTTAACTTTAAGCAAGGCCATAGAGATTTGTCAGATATATGAGCTTACAGAAAAGCACATGAACATGCTTACAAATGAAAATAGCATGCTGGCAGCTTCTTCCAGCATGAAAGTTGATAGTATGCAGCATGAGGTTAAAAGATATAAGCCAAAGGGTGTGGTTCCTACAATGAGACCCAGGGCAGCTTCAATAAAACCCAGGGCACAATCAGCAAAATCCAGGGGTGATTTTTCAAAACTCATGGGAAACCTCATAGTCAACTGCCGTAATTGTGGTGTAAACCATGAGCCAAAATGAGAGAAGTACTTAGCTTTTGGTCAGCAATGCCACAGATGCAAAAAGTGGAATAATTTCAGAATGCTTTGCAAATCTAAAGAGGCACATTCTTTTATTACGAGAGTACTCAAAGAAGCAAGTTGATAAAATAGAAAGCTGCACCCCTACTTTTTATGTTGATGGTGTGTCTCCGCTTGAGGAGAAGGTTAATAAAGTAGATTTGTTAGCAAAGAGCGAAGTATTTTGTACTGTTCAGATCAATGGGAGACCTGTGGAGCTTAAAGTTGATACTAGTTCAAATTACAATGTTATGTCAGCAGAAGTGTTTGCTAAAGTAAAAATCTGTTGAACAACTAGCAAAATGTGAGAAGCTTGTTGCTTATGGTGGTGAAGAAATTCAGACCGAAGGCTCAGTAGTGCTTTCATGTTATTCTGCTGGGAACACCCATGATGTGCAGTTTTACGTAGTCAAAAGACACGCGCAGTCATCGTTAGGTCTAGATAGTTTGAAAATGGGTCTGATTTCATTTAGAAGTCCAACATGTCAGCATGAGTGACAACAGTGCAGGTTTCAAACAGAATATTTTTTTCTGAATATGCTGATATTTTCAAAGACAAACTAGGAAAACTCCCAGTTGTGTTGTTGTTGTTGTGTCCTTCGGCTTTTCCCAGTTAGGGGTCGCCACAGCGGAACTCCAGTCAGCTAATGATTGGTAGTTGATTTTTACTTGCCGAGTTACCAGCCCTGATGCACAACCTTCAACGAAGGCATGCCCATTCACGCATGTCTCCACGCAGAAGTCACTCTAGCTGAGAATTGAACCGGACAGCATAATGAATGAAATTAAACCATGAGGTAAGGCCAGTTGTCAGACCAGCACAGAAAGTTCCAGTAGCAATGCAGGATAGAGTCAAAGCAGAGCTAGACAAAATGGTGCAGCTAGGAGTAATTTGTCCAGTAGAAGAACCAGCTGAATGGGTATATTCCATGGTAGTAGCTCACAAGAAAATCTCAGATGACATTCAAATATGTATTGATCCAACAGATTTGAACAAAGCACTGAAACAACTCCATCATCCGATGTGTACAGTTGAAGAAGTCACTGCTCTCATGCCAAATTACACTGTTTTTTTCTGTCCTAGATGCAAAAAGTTCATTTTGGCAAATTTTGCTTGATCGAAAATCTTCCTTGTTAACCACTTATAGTACACTATTTGGAAGGTACATATTTTTGAGAATGACATTTGGGATAAATTCTGCAAGTGAAGTCCTCCAATGTACAACAGAACAAATTTTTTCAGGCTAACATTTTGCTATTATAGTAGATATGCTTGTCAGAGGCAATGGTGAACTCAAACATGATAGAAACCTTAAGAAAGTTCTAGAACATGCTTGTGAGGTGAATCTCAAACTGAATCTTCAGAAATGTAAATTCAGGCTAAAAGAAGTTACTTGTGTGGGTCATGTGTTTACAGTTCGGGCTTATGACCAGATCCATCCATGCAAGATGCAATTCTTGAGATGGGAGCTCCAGACAATGCCACCTCCTTACAACGTTATCTTGGCATGGTCAATTATTTAGGCAAGTTTATTCCTGATTTGAGAGCTTTCGGCACTGTTAAGAGAAATGACATGCAAAAATGTAACTTGGTCCTGGTTAGAGTAACACCAAAGATCATTTGATGTTCTGAAACAGAAAATTGCCAGTCCACCCACTTTCAGATACTATGACATTTACAAAACAGTATCTCTTTCCTGTGATGCTTCAAAATTTGGTCTTGGTGCAGTCACTCTTCAAGAGGGCAGACCAGTAGCCTATGCATCTAGAACTCTAACCCAAACTGAGATGCAGTCTGCACAAATTGAAAAAGAGCTTTTGGCAATAGTATTTGCTTGTTCGAAGTTCAGTGATTATATTTATGGCAGACCTATCCAGACTGAGACTGACCACCAACCTCTGGTTACTATTTTGAGAAAACCAGTGCATACAGCAACAGCTAGATTGCAACACATGATGTTAAAATTGGAAAAGTACAATTTCAATATCGTTACCACAAAAGGCAAACGTATTTATCTTGCTGATACTTCATCCAGATCTCCCAGATGAGCCACTGAACAGCATGGCAAAGAGAAAGCTGATTTTGAAGTCATGGAAGTCAGAAATGTTTCTTCTACATGTCTTGATGAGCTCAGAACTCACACAGCTTCAGATCCAATTCTCAAGAAGCTCAATAATGTTATCGGTCAAGGATGGCCTGCAAAACAATCTTGTTTACCACTAGAAGTGCAGAAGCTCAATAATGTTATCGGTCAAGGATGGCCTGCAAAACAATCTTGTTTACCACTAGAAGTGCAGAAGCTCAATAATGTTATTGGTCAAGGATGGCCTGCAAAACAATCTTGTTTACCACTAGAAGTGCAGAAGCTCAATAATGTTATCGGTCAAGGATGGCCTGCAAAACAATCTTGTTTACCACTAGATGTGCAGCACTATTTTCCTTATAGAGATGAAATTTTGATGGAAGATGGTATCACCATGAAAGTTCCACAATCCTTGCAACAAGAGTACATTAAAATCATGCATCAAGGTCACCCGGGAACTGACTCTACCAAAAGAAGAGTAAGAGGACTAGTATTTTGGCCTTCTATGTCAAAAGATATTAAGAAGGCAATCTCAGCTTGTTCTATTTGTAATAGTACTAAACCGCATCAACAGAAAGAACCACTTCAGCTAAACCAGATGCCTTAACTACCTTGGGCAACAGTAGCTACACATATTTTTGAATGAAATGGTCAAAATTATTTGGTTTTAGTCGACTCTTATTCAAATTGGTTCAAGACTGACATACTTCCTTACCTAACTTCCAATACTGTCATTACAAAATTGAAGAGACATTTTTCTGTCCATAGTAGTCCACATGAAGTCATTTCTGACAATGGTGCACAGTTTACAAGTCAGGAGTTCAAGGGATTTGCTGAGACATGGGACCTTGTTCATGTTACTGGTACGGTAGCCCTGAGTATCCACAATGTAATGGCTTGGATGAACACACGGTTCAAAGTGCAAAACAGTTGGAGAAATCCAAAAGAGATAAAACCAATATTTTTCTCAATTTGCTCACTCTCAAAAACGTTCCTCATGATAATCTTCTTGGTTCACCTGCTCAGACTTATGTTGAGACAAACCAGAATGACACTACCGATCAGTAAGAATTTGTTGATTCCAAGTGCTAGAAACAACAAAGCAGTAAAAGTACAACTCATAAAAAAGCATTTGTCAAAGAAACTTCATTATGACAAGACCAGCAAACCTCTCAAACTATTAGAAGAAGGAGAGATAGTGAGGATGTAGCCAGCAAAAGATTTTGATCAAGTAGGACTTGTGAAACAGCTATGTGAGGAGCTGAGATTGTACATTGTTGAATCACAATGAATGGAATTTAGATGGAATTAGAAACATTTATTGCCAGTGTCTGAGCTAGTGTTACAGCATTTTGCCTGTAATGGGCATTCTGATTCTCATAGCTTGATATTGAATGTTCCTGTTCCAGAGAACAATTCATCTTCTGTTCCTGTTGCTGAAAGTATCCCTGAAGTTCCTGATGAAAAGCATTCCCCAGTAAGTGTCCCTGTTGCTAAACCCAGTACTGATTATTATATTATGAGGTCAGGTAGGATGTCAAAGCGTAATCCAAGATATATGGCAACCTGGACATGATTGCTATTGTCTACGTGTTTATATAATTTGCATGCCTAGCTGATTGTCATTTTGCATGTGCATGACAAAATTATCAAAGAGGGAGGATGTAGATCATAGTGTGCATGTTGTACCTTTGTGCAAGCAGAGTGCCATTTTGTGTAAGAAGCCAGAGTGAAAGCATGTATGTGTGCAGCAGTCAGCGACTTAGTTAGTCCTTTTAAGTTTAATGTTCCAGTCATCCATCCTGATGAGTTTGTATGTAACAAACATCTTAAATGAACACCCCAAACCTTTTCGTCTTATTTGAATACACAAGGCACACGACAGCTTGCATTTAGCTATGAACCTAAATGAGAAGTTGCTATAATACAAGGTCCTGCATTAGTACACATTTGTAAGCATCGATGGTATACGGGTGAGTACAGCTGCATTCCAAGCAACTGACTAGGGTGCAGTTCCTGACCAATGTAAGAAATCTGTACATTTAGACACTCATCTCAATGGTGCACTGGAGAGACAAACATGGGGTGCTCATTTGACAATACCATCATTGGCATAATGTTTAAGGTGTTTACCTCACAGACAAAAGGTATTTGGTTTGATTCTCACTAAGGGATAATTGGCTAGGCTTAAAATGGCTCACAAGTGCAGCTAGCCTACTATATATCTATGCCCTTATGAACTTATTAAGTGCACCAGACCAGCTGATTAAAGGGTATGAAATACAAAGTGTGTCAGGTCTAGAAAAATGAAGGAAATTAGAAGATGGCTGCCTGGTTAGAAGCATAGCAATGTGAATGGATGGAAGCTGTCGGGTGAAAGGTCAGTAGGCAGTGGATCACTATGGTTGTTTAGATAACAGTAACAGCTTGTATGCTGGTGACACAAAAATTATTCTGGTTGTCACAGGTGGCAGGATTTGTTTCCAGAGTGCCCTGTGGTATAATGCAGGGTAAAGAACTTGTCACACATCTAATGTTTCCATGTATTTTGACTGGCCACGATGAACGAACAAAACATATTTTCAAAAAAAACAGATGAAACTACTACTTAAAAATAACAAAAATATCCAGCGTAAAATTATCTTATTTTTAGCCTGGTGGTATATTTTATTAGTTTTGGATTTGTAGCAGATTTTGGAGTTATCGGTATACCTTATCACTGACTAATTTTCATTGGAGCTCCCATGAAAAAATCTCTAGCAAGAAATGATTGTTATAAGGTCACTAACACAAAAACCATAACATAAATTTGTACAATTTCTCATATCTCAGTCTACTCTAATGTACTTAGAGTCTATATTAGAACACCGAACTTTCAAAATTTCGAGTGTTCTAATATCGAACCCTATTAATTGAAAATTTAAAACATCGAATATACAGAACAGCAAATTTTTTCCTAGGGAAAAGTTTGCTGTTCCAAAACACATACACACAACACAAGCACACCAAATAAACAGCAATCCACACACATACACCTAAACCCTTATGCCTAACCCTACACTAAACTATGCATACACCACTAACTACTTACCTTAACCCAAACCCTAACCATAAGGTCCGTCACTATCTCACAGTCACCTCACCCGCGCCCTAACCCTAACTCACCTACCCCGCTCTAACCCTCACATCCACACAATCGCACACTTACCTGACCCGCTCCCTAACTCTAACTCACCTAACCCGTCCTAACCCTCACGTCCACACAATCGCACACTTACCTGAACTCGACCCGTAACTTTCCACCACACCGCTGAAAATACCGAAGCAACAGAAATAAACAACCGAATTCTTTCCCTAGGAAAAAATTCAGTTTTCTGTTTCTTTGATATTTTCAGCGTTCTCTGAAAACAGGTCGATATTAGAACACTTGAAATTTTAAAAGTTCAGTATTCTAATATAGACCCATGTATTTATACTCAAAGCTGAATACTTGCTATATGCACAAGTTAAATTAAGACGGCAGTCAGATCCAAGCTGATATAGATGAATAAGAGACAGTTTGAGAAATGACTAACACAGGAGAAATGTTTACATGTTTGCATTTATTTATTTTCAGTTTTCTGACCAGGATAGAGTGGCTGGGCTCATAGCTCCTTTTCAGCAGAGTCCTGTGGAGAAAAGCTCATTACAATGTCATATATGAAATACAAAACTGATATAGATAACTTGAGAAATAAAATTCACACAAAATTAATTATAACAGAGTTTCCTATCAAATTTTGAATAAACAGTGAATGATATATGGTTATAGAATGCTGGTATATTTCAAAGTAAACTGAAGCTCAGACTGATACACAAGAAATGTCACGTGTGTAAGAATTGAGAAGTGAGTTGTAGGCAACAGTGTTAGAGATACATTTATAAGGATGTATTGGGCTACAGTAAATGGCAAACAGAAGAGGACATTTTATCATTTTTAGACATTTTTAGTTGGCTAATGCCTGCATACCTTAGTAGGGCAAGTATTATTGTAATAAGAAAGTGCTCTCTGGCTATCATCTGCTTAAGACAATGGGGTAAGATGAACTCATAGATTACTGCTGCAACTCTATCAGTGAGTAGGTGGGTTGGGAAGAGGAAGGCAGTTTTTGAGTTGCATGTACTTAATGGTGCTGCTGAGTGGGACAATTGAGGAGGGCACTTAAGTGGTTTGGTTAATGATAGATGTAGTGTAGTTTAGTAATGTGATTGACAGAATGGAGTTTTCTGAAAGAGTTATAGCTGACAGCTAATGTGGATTTATACTCCAAAGAAAACTGACAAACCACTTAATAAAACAACAAAGAGGCAAAAAAACAGAAACAAACTGTTTTTGTATGTTAGCGCTTTCGTCAAGTTTAATAACTCAACTTCTTCAGGCAAATAGAACAACCATATCAGATACATTTAAATACCAAATATAAAATCACATGATCAAGAGTAAAAGTCACATGACCAAGCAATGTTAAACTTTTAAAGTGACCACATTACTTTTCTGAGAAAAAAAATTGATTTTTACAATTTGTTTCCATTTTTTTGCCTCTTTTTTTTGTTAATGTGGATTTATGATAGTTCTGTGGTGAATGTGATATAGAAGATATGCGTTGCTCCTAAAGTTTGTGTTGTACAGTTTAGGCTTGTGATACTTCTAAATTATTCAAAAATAGTGTAAGTCCATGTTTGTTAATGATTTGTCGTGGTGGTGTGATGTATGAAGCATTGGTTAGTGTCACCACATTAGCATTTACTGTATAAAAATACAAGGCTGAGCACTTTAGTGAGAAAATCCATAGATAGGATGATCCTAACAAGATAAATAAGGTGCAGGGGATCTACAGGCAGAGTTACAATTATCCTTAAGCTAAGTGAAACACTGCAGTTTTATGGGGTTTGTCAAAGTCTAACTTTTTGTTGTACTACACATTGTGGCCAGGAGATTCCAAAACTGTTGAGGTCATTGTCTTTCATGGTAATGGTGCATCTGAACACTATGTCCTTTTCTGAAATAGATACAACAGGAGGAGGGAAAATTAGACTGGCACAACATATGTGAGATGAACTGCAAATATCCATTGAATCAGTGTTTTACCCTGGTTAACAAATGAATAAATAAACAGGAGTGGATGCTGTATGAGAAGAAATGTTAACAGCCATTTGTATAACAGGAGGCAGGAGAGATACATTTTAAATAAATGATGTTATTACTGAATGTTGAGGAGGAGTGGAATCGAAGAGCAAGGTTAAGAAAGAGGTAAAGTAGATATTGGTGGCTGGGTGAAAGAAGGTAGATGCAATTCAGACTTCTAGAAATGTTTCATGGGCCTCTGTCATTGTCTGAAGCATTTTCAATGTGTAAGTCATTAGAGATCCAGCGATGTCTGTGACAGATCATGTGAGAAGATTAAGGAAGCGACAGCTGCTCAAGTGCAAGATGGAAGTGGGTGGGCTCTGTGACAATATGTCTTCTTATGTCAGTGTCTAGCTATACACATGAGCGCAGTGTGTCAGAGTCGTCCTTGAGAAGTGCGCTCTTACCTGAAGGTTGATTCTCTCCAGCAGTTCCTGTAGGTTCTTTGGTTTGGGACGTTTGCTTTTGGAATGAGTCCGGGAAGGCTTGGGTTGCTCCGTTTCCTCCGGAAGGATGTCTACATAAATGAACTTGAATGATCCTACTTTGTTCCTTAGCACACCTGTCCAGGTACCCACAGGAGGCTTTTCAATAATATATATAATGTCCCCTTTCTGCAAAACCAAACAAACAGTGCCAAATTAGAAATTAGTAAGAATACAAAATAAAAAATGCAATGCTGTTACAGGATTTGTTCATACCTAACAGTAATTAACTGAGATGGCAGTCACTTGCTCACTTTCTTTTACAGCTAGTGGACGAACAGGTGATTTGAGCATTAACTGAGAAATTACAGTATTTTGAACCCTGGCGGTTAAATGCTAGAATGGCCTAGACTGTTATTTAGGTGCATATCTCCAATATAGGAAACAAATCATACTTGGCAGCACTTGCCATAAATTTGTCTTGTTTCTCCTTCCCTTTCTCATCATGTTTTATCACTAGACTTTTTTCTTCTTATTTTCTTCACATCCGTTCATATTACCTTGTTGCATTACACACCTAACTGTCTGCTTCATCTCTACACAGCAAACAACATGGGGCGTTTTATTTAGACATTGCAAAACAGAGTCAAACTCCACAGTATATTTGATAACAAAAACTGCAGATATTATGCCCTGGAAGATTTAAAGGGAAAAACACTCTACTTTTTCAGTGAACCAAATTCTGATCTTGTGGACCTTAATTGTGCCACACAGCCAAAACACAAGTGGATGGGCATCTGCATGTGGTAGGGTCATCACTTTAAAACAGACAATTTTCTTAGTAAAAATGATAAGGAAGCTGAGGGTTGTTGTAATGGTTAAGGTGTTTACCTCAGAGAGACCAAGATAGATGGTGTGATTTTCACCTCTGAGGGAAATTGGCTAAACTTAAAAATATCCCACAAGAAAATCTACTCTAGTACATATGTATGAATGTATGAATGTACAAAGACTATAATCTGGCCCAGAAATTGTAGTTATTGGCCGTTTAGGCAATCTCTTCCATCTCTCTCAACTTTCTGATTTGAAAGCCTGTATTTGCACTTGTTTCTGTCCTGTAACTAGTGCAGACACAGATTCTTAGTTTTAGCACTTAAATTTGCTTCGTGCTCAGCACTTGTTCAGAACTTGTAAGCACTAAATAAGCTACTAATTACCATAGCACTCAACCTTCCTCATTACCTAGAGGAAAACAGTTTTTCTACTTACTTTTCCCACTTGCTTAGAGAAAAACAGGTCTTGTACTCACTTTTTTCACTTATCTAGAGGAAAATAGTTTTTTATTCAGGCATGTCCAAGGGTCAGCTCCCAGTGTTCTCCTGTCTGTCTGATGAATCTGGGCATCTTGAGGAAATGTAGAAATTGCCTCATGTACACAGACAACCCTCTTCTCCTCCAACACTACAACCTGTGAGAGATGCACTTATCTAGTCAAACTGGAGGTAAAGCTTTCTCCAACCAAGACTGAACTTGACAGTCATGAGGAGAAGGTACACACTCATCACATAGTCTCACTGAATCTACACTACCAAAATCCACACATAGTAACACAAAAACATTCACAGAGGCTCTCAGTAATAATCTGTCTAAGCAACAGAGACCTCCAAAGCAGAAACGCAAGCAACCTCCATCCCCCAACACAACCCAAATGACACATAGCCCACAGACTCAGTGTGCCACTCAACCACAGCCAATAAGGCAGAACAACGTACCCAACACACTAGTCATAGGTGACTCTATAGTCAGGCACACTGATGTCCCACTCACCAGGTTAAACAAGGAGAAGGTTACTGTCAGCTGCCTGTCAAGTGCCAGGATCCACCACATAACCCACGCGCTCAGGTCACTCCACAACAAGTACAAATATGACTCTGTCATTGTCCATGTTTGTGTGAATAACCTCAGACGTACCTCCCTGGACTACATGAGAAGAGACATGGAAGAGCTCTCCGATCTTGTAGCCCAGGCAGGTATGACCCTAGCTCTGACTAGCATTCTGCCATCGCCCAGAATGGTACCGCAGTACAAGGACAAAATGATTGACTTCAGCAATTGGCTAAGCTTCTAGTGTCATTCTAAGGGGATCTAGTATCTGACTGCTTGGGATGACATGGTCGACAGACCACGATGCTTTTCCACAGATGACCTGCACCTGTTGCCCCTGTGATTCCGGATACTGGCTAAGGCTCTTGCTGCCCCTATAGTACCTTTTAAAGGCAAGGTTCAAATCATAAATTCACTACCGTAACAGGAACAGGCAAGCAAAAACTGAGGGTAATGCTACTCAATGCTAAAAGTCTAAATCTCAAAATGCACTCACTCGAGGCACTCCTTAAAATGGAGAATATTGATATCTGTGCAGTAAATGAAACCTGGTTCAAGGATCCAGAGAACACCCCCGCACTACCAGGCTATAACTCATACCACACTTTTCAGCCATGTAACCTGGACTGAAACACCAAAGGTGGAGGTGTATCTATATTCATTAAGGATAGCCACACCTCCAGGTTAGTTGCTAAGCATAATGAATCCGAGGTTATCCAAGTGCAACTAACTCTGGGCAAAACTGCAATCCAAATTGTAGCTTGCTACAGATCCCCCACCATGCCCAGGATTCCCACTCCTCTTTTCTTGATGTACTGGAAAATATTAGGGTTCAACCAAATATCCTAATAATGGGCAACTTTAACTACCCCACCATTAACTGGGAAAACTACTCGTGTACCAACTCCTTAGCTTAACGCTTTCTGGAATTCATAAACTCCAGTGCCCTGGATCAACTTATCCACACCCCCACCAGAAGCAACAATATCCTAGACCTAGTCATTACCAACATGAGTGACTGGTGTTCCACACCTGAAGTCAACTCCTCATTGGTCCGATCCAACCATAAGCTAATCACCCTTGATATCCACATCCTGCCCCCACCCCCCATTAAGGAAACCACTTAAAAATTTCTCCAAAGCCAACTTCATGCTTCTTAAGACAGAAGTGATGAACTTCATGACACCCATGCAGATGGACAATACAGTTATAACTGCTGAATCCTACACAAATGCACTCTATAAGCACTTACACGAGTGTATGGATCGTGCTATCCCAAACAGAACCAAGACACTATCCTCCAAAAAAAGGAAGCCAATCTGTTGATCCCATGCCATAAACAAACTATACAACAGAAGGAAGAAACTGTTGCAAAAGAGAGTAAAATCCCATGAGTGGAGGAGCTCCCTGGTCAGCCTCAGTAAGAAGCTGAGATCCCTTATAAGATCCTCCAAAGCTTGCTATGAAAACAAAATTGCCACTAATTCTAAGGACAACCACAAAGCATTCTATAGCTATGTCACAAATCTCGATGGCAACACCCAGATCTGCTCTGAGTTACAGCACAACGGCATGAAAATTACAGAACCAACAGATATTGCCAACATCCTGGCAGATAGGTTCAGTGCTAACTTTACCCCCCATCACCTCCTAAAGGGCCCATATCTATACAGGAAGAATGCAGAATCCCTGTAATCACAACTATGCAGGTAAAAGCTGCACTCTCTAAAGCCAAAATCACAGCATTCATGGGACCGGAGAACATCCCAGGCTGTGTTTTACACAAACTTCAGAACGAACTGGCTCCCCACTTAAGCACCATGTTCAATAATAGCCTCGCAAAAGGCTTTGTGCCCACTGAATGGCACACAGCAACAGTTATCCAACTCCACATAGGGGGAGCCACCACTGATCCTGGGAACTATCGATCTATTAGCCTGACGAGCCTGGTCTGCAAGGCCATGGAACGTATCATCATGGAACTCATAAACAAAGACATTGGTAACCTCCAAACTCTGGATCACACGCAGTTCAGATTTGTGATAGGCAGATCATGCCTCCTGAACCTGATTGACTTCTTTGAGGCAGTCACCAAAGCCATAGATGAGGGTAAGGTGGTTCACACAGCATATCTTGACCTCGCCAAGGCTTTCGACACCATCCCTCATTCTGGAATTATAGCTAAACTCACTAAACTAGGTATAAATCCCTACATCACAAGATGGGTTGCCAACTGGCTCACTGACAAAACCCACACTATAAAAGTTGCAGACTCCATATCTGACCTCAAAAGCAGTGACAAGTGGAGTACCACAGGGTTCCTTCCTGGGAGCTCTCCTCTTTGGTATCTACTTTTCTGACATACAGGCTAACACAGAAAGCCTTTGGCTAATGAAGTTTACAGATGACTGCAAACTAGGAGCCATAGTCGAGTCCCCAAATTATGTGGACATCCTACAGAAGGGCCTCGCTGAGACAGATGCCTGGTGTCAGAGCCATGGCCTCAAGCTCAATGCCAAAAAGTGCAATGTCATCCCCTTGGGTAAAAACTCTGTACCCATGAACTTCCACATAGGCACCAAATGTGTGATAAGAGACCTTGGGACCCAGGTGGACAGTAGTCTCTCCTTTGATAGTCACATTGTCACAGTAGTCAGGAAGTCCTTCTACATGGCACACCTCATCATAAAAGGGTTCTCATCCAGGAAAAAAGAGGTCATTGTTCCCCTCTACTCGACACTCATTAGACACATTATAGAGTACAGTGCCCCTTTTGGGATGTACCTCACAAGACATCTGCAGCAGCTGGAAAGGCCACAGAAGTACCTCATAAAGAGGATTACCAGCCTCAAACAAATGCCCTACACTGACTGTCTCAAAAAACTCCAGCTTTACTCCGTAGTATATTGCCTACTCCGAGGTGATCTCTGCCTAACATATAAAGCTATGTCAAACCCAGAGCTGTTGGACATGCTACACCTAAAGAAATCCCAATCCCTCCAAGCTACACGCTCTAGGGACCTAAACCTTGTCACCAGAATAAACAGGAAATGCTGGAGGGATAGATTCCTGTCCCAGAGACTTCCCATACTCTGGAACAGGCTACCCATCTATGTCAAGCAAAGTTCTTCATTAGCACTCTTCAAGGAAAATCTTGATGAGTGGATGGGATATATGAAATACACCCCAGGGATCACTTCTGTGTCTCTGCTCGACAGTGGCACAGGAAAATAACTTTCTTGGGTGGCGTACGCCAGGGAATCTTGTTGGCTAGGCTTACGTAGGCCCTTGGACTGATAACCTAGTAACTATCTATGAACCTATAATAGGCTCAGTAGAAGATTTTACAGTGTTTTGTGAGTAACTACCCTGTGCGAAAAGCCAAGCTTTCCAAACTAAAACACTTAAAGTTCATATTTTTTTTAATTATAAAGGCAAAAAAAAACACTTCAAGGAACTTTGCAATTGTATTTGTAATAAGTGGGTCGATTTCAAAGTTTCGTGAAGTGCTTTTTTTTTTTTCAATTTATTTGCTTGCTGTTTTTGGTTATCTTTGGTTTTTGGCTATTATGGTTAAAAATTTATAAAGGCAATCCCTGGAAGAAATTAAACCACCAATAATGCATTGTATGTAATTAAGCTTACATATAACTGATTGGGATTTACTAAAGCAGTTAAGTTCCTTGCACAGAGTTAGGTTATTCCCAATGGAACTAATCAGTTGGGATACAGAAAGTCAATCTCCCCAAACTGGTCCTGCTAATTGAAATCCACATGGAAACACTTTACTGTAATCTTAGAACCAAACTTCTCACTCATCTTGAATAGACCTATAAATGCACATTTCATAGAGAAAGGCTAACTACAAGGATAACTCTGCCATCACAATGAAGTCACACTGCCTTTTTAGCAATCAGCTCTGGCCATATTTAAATCTGTTGAAATATCCCCTGTACTTTCCAACCCATGCCCACCTCTCACAATTAACTAATAATAACCTCTAGCAACACCTGCTTCATCCTCCAGCACGTCCACTCTGTCTAATATTCTTGAAACCTTCAATAATATACCCTAACCACCCTAAACATACACTGCACAATAAAGTAGCAATCCTACTCTCTGATAAACACGACTCTCACTGTCATGACGTACATGACATTTCTTACATTCCTTTTAAGAGCTGAACTTTTGTTTGCAATTGCCATAACACTGTTTATACTTCTCACACACATATCACAGTCTTACAGTTCCACTTACATCCACCCAGTTTCTCTCCCACAAATCCACAATCACAACAGTCCTCTAACACACCACATTTTTCAACCATATCTCCCAAACTATATACACACTCACTACTAAACACGTGCAACTTTAAACACTTAAATTTCAGTAAGTCATCATTTCCACCTACCTACATATATATAAAAAGGCTAGATATTTCTACACATACCTGCATGCCATAACTAAGCTTGTCCAAAGTGCAGGCATCTACCCCAACCTTCACCCAAGCACCAGTATACAGCCAGAACCAGCCACACCCCTTCAGAACAAAGCAGCTCCTCTCTCAAACCACAACTCAGTTCATAACCTAGTTCTCCTAAACATAGATGGTCAAAGCATATGCAACAAAACCCATGATATCCACACAGACCTCTCACACTACAACCCTACTGAAACCTGGATAAAGACAGAAATAACTAGTAGCAAAATACTCCCCCTGGATAAACATAATCAGGTCAGACAGACCAACAAAAAGAGGAGGAAGTGTAGAAATAATTTTTAAAAAAACACCCTAGAAGTAATTCAACATCTTCAAACTGCCCCCCAATTTCAAAATGTTGAAATTTTCGTTACCCCACTCAAGCTCAATAATATCAAATCAATCTGCTTCGTATGACAATACCCCCCCCCCCCCCCGGAAACAATTTAGCCACAACTGAAGACGTTCTTCAGTCGCTCTATCACAATATAAAAAAAGACACCATAATCTTAGGTGATGTAAACATTGACTGGAAACTAGTATGAAATATGTCACCTGATCTAAACTTAGTCAGATTCTCACAGCTATTAAACTTCACCACCAGGACCCATAAAACATCCTGCAAAGACACACTGGACTGGATTCTTTCAAATAAACATCAGCAACATAAGTGCCACTAGAACCTTACCAGACAGCATAAATGCCACTAGAACCTTACCAGACAGCATAAGTGACCATCTACCCACCTACACTGTCAAACAGTAGTTAAACATTCAGAAGCAAATAACATACAAACAAGTTTATAATCTACAGAATTTCAACCCTAAATACTTTATAATAACTCTAAAGAAATATAACTGGAACTGCCTAAAAACATTGCCCCTAGGTGAAAAAGTTAACCCTTTTAATCATATCTTCCTAATCATGCTAAATAAGTAAGCTTCATTCAGAAACAAAACAGTCAAATCCATTCCAGCACCCTGGCTAACAAAATCTACTAAGCAGCTACTATTAAATATAGACAAGGACAGGAAAATATACAAAATATACAATCCAGTTAACCCTACAGGATTATAGATATCTCAGAAATCTCACAAAAACAAATATTTAATGACAAGAAAGAATATTTTACTAATATTTTACAAATCAACAAAATATGTATCAAAATAACTGCAAACTGTTCTGGCAACCCTTAAAGTCACTACTCAGCTGTAGGCAACCCTCTAGCCCCACAACCCACCACAACCTGTAAATACCCAGGTAATACAGCAACTCACTTCAACAACCACTTTATAAATTCTGTCTTATCATTAACCAAACAAAACTCCACCTCACCCCTCACTATTCCACATCCCCCTACCAATAACAAAGTATTCTTTAAACTTGATAGTGTACCCACCTCAACAATTAAAAAGTACCTACTAAAAATGAAACCAACTACCTTGGCAGCCAACAAATTAGTGTCAGAGTAACTCAAAATAGCAGCAGATGCTCTAGTATTCCCAGTCTCTATACATATCAGTATATCCACAAAAGAAAAACATGACCCCAAAATCTGTAAAATATCATGCATCATAACACGACATAAAGGCAGAAATTCTACTGATCATTGAACAACCATTCTTCCACCCCTATCCAAGACAGTAGAAAAATGTCACCACACCCAGTCAACATAGTTTTTGGCCTAATCATAGCACCACTATTGCCCTTTTAAACTTCACAAATACAGTTAATCAACAATAACCAAAGGTAAGCCTACATAGTGTTGAACGACCATACAATGACCAATAAACCACAGTGTAATTCCAGTGAAAAATGTATTAATTAAAAAGAGTATGGTTATTGGTGTCTTTTTGCTGCATGGTTACATGCTTCTCTCCCTTGGTTACAACTACTAAACAATGGTAACCTAGTCTCAACAGTCTTTCTAGACCTAACTAAAGTGATCGATACAATCTCACACCAGAAACTCATTGAGGAACTACCCTCTTTAGGCCTCAATACCCCATCACTAACCTGGTTCCACAGCTACTTATCCAAAAGGACACAAACCGTGAAATGGCAACAAGACTGTTCTGATTCCCTCACAGTCACAGTCGATATCCCAAGCAATCATTTGTAGGACCCCTACTTTTCAATATCTTTATTAATAATCTACACTCCGCCATTAAACAAGCTACCCTGGTAGAAGATGCAGATGATGCCACTATCATCTGCATAGCCAAAACATGAACCTCCTACAAAAAATACCCAAAAGACCTTTCTAGCCATAGAATCCTGGATAGATAGCTTAGATTTGCTCTTAAATGCTAAAAAACCATAACTGATGCTTTTCTCCCCTACAATCTACTCAATTTAAATCCAGTCTTTTGTATCCTATATCACACAGGCCAAACTCCTTGGAGTAACACTGAGATGGTAATCTCAGATGCCAACATTACCTACTCTTAGCCATCAAAAAAAAAATAGAAAAAGTAGAAACTAGGATCCCTCAACAGGGCTAGGAAGTTCCTCATTAATAATGCTAGAAAAAACACTACACAAACATACCTATGTCAATTCCTACTCTATGCCTCCCCCTTCTTTACAAATCTTAATTTAACTATCAAAAATACACTACAGATGGCCTATAACAAAACTGCAATTTTTTGCTGCAAATAATCCTCAAATAAAAGGGTCTATAGTAGATAAACAAAAGTTTATCTAATCGAACACTCACATCATCAAAAATCACGGAACTCGAAATCACAATTGTGGGGGGCTGCACCCCCCCCCACTAAATATATATTCCAACTCCGAGATCACACCACAGTGAGGAAAGGGCAAATATTCCCATCGTCACTTTACTGTGATCTCAGAAAAACCATGTTGAGATCCTAGATTTTCAATGATGTCAGCATTTAATTAGATAAACCTTCGTTTATCTAATATAGACCCAAATAAAACACCACTGAATAGCACTTAACTGGCTAGAACTTAAAATCTACCTCAATTACCATCAATTTATCACAACCCATAATCTAATAATCTCCCCAGAAAAATGCCTAACTCTAAAATATTACAACCCTATACCACTAATCAAGAATTACGATCCAACAACAAAGCTTTTCTATCCATCACAAAACCAAATAGCGCAAGAGACTCACTATACTCTAATTAGGCAGCAAAAATCTGCATTAAATCCCAATGAAATAATACAGGTAGATGCACTCATGGCTTCAACACATGACAAAAAAACACCTGCTAAATAACTGGTTGTGTGCTAAACCTTTACACCTGTACTCAACCTAAACTCCACTTTCAAAGTTAGTTAACCTTTCTGTACCGTAGTCTTATGCGTGTAACTTTATATCTATATCATTATAAAATCTCACTGTATATTCTCATACAACTGTTTTTTATACTATTTTTCTACAGACTGCCACTCCACCCCTCCACCTACTTTCTCTCCTACAAAACTTTTATTTCCCAGGTAACAACCACTACATCGATTTTCTTGAACACAGGTCTATATATGCTTTGTATTTCATTTGTTTGTAATCAACTACCTCATAAAAATGTATTTCCTTAAATTTATAGGTGACTGTATGATATATAAAGTGTTCTTGATGCATTTACATAATAGTGTTTTCATGTAATCTCAATGTATTTTTACATTTCAATTGTTTTGTCTTTAAATGTACTTGCTTAGTATGTGGAGATATTCTTCCCAGGCCTCCACTGAAAATGGAATAAACATCAGTCAGAACTTACCAGTAAGCAAAGAGAAATAAATAAATCGTAAATAAATATATGTGTATGTATGCGTATGTATATGGTTCTTTTGATTAGAAACCCTTTTGATCTAAACCATAAATGACTGAATCACTTTTGACTGAAAACTATGTTAGTGTGTGGAAAATGAATGATGGTTTAGTTTAGGAGGATAGGAATTATAATGTACATGATTTCTAATTATTATTAGTTCCTTTCTAATGCTGACTGTTACCGATGTACCTCCATGTCTAGACATTTATGTATGTGTGCCAGCAGTAATTCGCTATATTGGGAGTATTCTCTTTTGTCCAGTCATGCAACTGTGGAGTTACAATACTCAAGATAGAGGGTGTGGGGGGTTGTGGGAGTTTTGGGGGCTACAAAAGCTTTGTAGATATATTTAATGTATAAGACAATTTCAATGAAATGGGAGTTAGTGTTTTGTGGTTTTGATGAAATGAGCCTTACATCAAATGTGTGTGTGTGTGTGTGTGTGTGTGTGTGTGTGTGTGTGTGTGTGTGTGTGTGTGTGTGTGTGTGTGTGCGTGTGCGTGTGTGCGTGTGTGCGTGTGTGTGTGTGCAAAAACTTTTTAAAGCTATAGTATAGCTAAAACAATAAGCCATGCAGTTGTAAATCACAGAATACAGTAGATGGAGCACATCTACAGACTGCAGTCAGTGTAGTTTATGAGAGAACACATCATGTGTTATTTTCTGTTAAACTATTTTTATGGGGATTTTTAATGTGCCACTATCAACCTGTGAAGTTGTTTTGCTACATTCAGAATTTAGATTTTTTTTTTCATAAACATTGGTGACTGCTTTATAATGGATGTCTGTTTCTGTTTCTTATGCAATTAACTGCAATTTTTGACAATGAAAATGTCTGAGTTGTTCTCAAGATGGGGAATATACAGTATGCCCACTCAGAGGCTGCAGTATGATGGAGTCCTCACCCACCTCCATGGCATAGTGCCCAGTCAGAGGCTGCAGTATCATGGAGTCCTCACCCACCTCCATGGCATAGTGCACAGTCAGAGGCTGCAGTATCATGGAGTCCTAACCTACCTCCCCAGCATAGTGCCCAGTCATAGGCTGCAGTCTCATGGAGTCCTCACAGACCTCCATGGCATAGTGCCCAGTTAGAGGCTGCAGTGTCATGGAGTCCTCACCTACCTCCATGGCATAGTGCCCAGTCAGAGGCTGCAGTATCATGGGGTCCTCACCCACCTCCCCAGCATAGTGCCCAGTCATAGGCTGCAGTATCATAGAGTCCTCACTGACCTCCATTCATAGTGCCCAGTCAGAGGCTGCAGTATCATGGAGTCCTCACCCACCTCCACGGCATAGTACCCAGTCAGAGGCTGCAGTATCATGAGTACTCACCCACCTCCATGGCATAGTGCCCAGTCAGAGGCTGCAGTGTCATGGGGTCCTCACCCACCTCCACAGCATAGTGATCATTGAGTTAGTATATATAGTTAGAAGATTCATTGTGGCACCCTCACGCATTGTTTTGTCTTGGTGCAGTGAGTTTTACAATTTGTTGTTATAGAGTGTGATTCTTACTTTGTTTTTCATTATAGCATAGGTCAAAGTTATGTTTCTTGCATTTCTGACAGGGTTTCCTTATATTATAATAACTGTGTGACAGATATAATGCTACTTTTATTGTTAAAGGACTTAGTGTTTAAGATCAGTATTATGAAATAAACACCAATTACCTCACTGCTAACTGAGATAACTAAAGCACAAGCTACAGGTATGCATAACTTTTAAAAGTTTTATTTATAGGAATCATCTTAACCAATCAGTTAAAATCCCACAACAGGCAATAATATTCTGGAAATTATACTGTCTAGCATAACCTCGCTCTATTCCAACCTCTCTGTTAATCCATCCCTTGCTAAATCTTAATACGACACTTTCATATTTTCTGTAACTACAAATACAAACCTTGACTAAAATACCTTAGCATTTTTGAGTGACTTTTCCAACATCATCCATCCTGAATTTAATGTCACCCTTACCACCATAAATTGGTATGCCTTAATCTAAAACTTTCAGTACTCTATATTTCACCAAAAATGACTATCGTCATATAGAGTGCAGTAAGTAGTGGAGAAGATTCATAAAAAGAAACCACTTTGGTGAAATTTTAAGCTAAATACATTAATTATGTAAATGGGAAGAAAAGAATTTGCACTACCTACAAATGTTGCCAAATATCACAAAACAAATGCAGACTGAATGCAGTAGAAATTAACCAAATTTGTTCAACAGGTCAAAATACAAGCTCAACTTAGCAGCCATAGCAGAGAAGAAAAACAATAATCTTCTGAAGTATGCTAGAAAAATGAAAAATTAAAAAAGATGTGCTTCCCAGGAATCTAACAAGTCTTTCTTCAAAAATCCACAAGATAGCTGCAGTATCTTAGTGAATTAATTCGATAGTAACTTTGTAACTCCAGGAAATAAATCTACTCTCCCTACATATCTGGATGAAAAAACTCTGGACATTCCTCTTGACCTTATGGAGGCTTCCCTTTACAATGTCTAAAACCAAACACAGTAGGCCACCATAACTTTCCTGGGAGCTTTCTCTGTACATTAAGACATAACCTGGCACAATTCTTATACATTACAATAAACAAGCCTCTGCACAAATGTTGGCACTTATCTGTGGCCCATCATTAGAACCTGGTAAGTGTAGACTTATTACTTTCACAGGCATTCTTTAAGGTAAAACTGATAGGGTACTCATGGACCTGATATAGAATGATATGTGAAATATGTTGCTTCTTTACATAAACCAATATGGTTTTGTTAAGGGCCAGTGCAAACTTTTGAATCTTGGCATTTTTTTTCACAAGAGTTGCAGGAGTGTTGACATTGTTCACAGTCAATGATGAACAAGTGCTTCATTGACCTAAGAGCTATCTGTTTTGTACAACAGCATGAGATACAGCAGATGGTTAACTCTCAGGTATGTCACTTCTCTGCAGAATGTATTGATGTCCACCATCTTTGGTATACAAACAATAGCCTAGTATTTAACATTAACAATAGTGTTTTTGTGCCTTTTAATTGTAAAGTGGTCCCAGTTAAGTACTACATCAATGGTGAGACACTAAAATGACTCGGGTAATTAAGTACCTGGGTCACTGGTGATGGTTTCACCTGGGATCAGATTGTCACAAAAGCTTTCCATAAGGGTCAAGGTAATGGACTTTATAGGCATTGGAGCAACCTGCACCTCCAACACCATCATCTTTCCTTTACATAACTGTAATATAATATTCCATTATATAGTCTCCTAATGAAATACATTCTTCACAAGAAAAGATTTGAACATACAGCCTTAATAACTTATGTTATCCAGAAAGGCTTTAACAGCTGTCTCCCTTCATTCTGCCTACTTAGCAGTGATTTGTGGCTTGCATTACAGGCTCTGTGTGACCCCCTATTTCATAAACATGCACAAAATAAGGTCTAGGCGAGTATCCACTCACATTATTTTAAACTAAATCTCATCATTAACAATAGTATTAAAAGTAATACTTTATCATGTCACAAATCTGTTGTGTCTTAAATATTATAAAACGACATAGGTCTCTGTACATTTAAGAACTATTTTGAAGAGTATATAGGTATATGTAAAATCCAAAAGACCACAAGCATTTTTTTGCAAACTTATGAGCCTATTTAGTCTCACCTTGTGAGTCAAGTGTGATATTTATGTATATTAGCTCTCTTGCCAATCTTATTACAGGGATGTGGTGTATACCATGAAATGAAATGCCAGCAGGAACTCTCCTTCCATTCATTGCAACATGCACTACCATTTATGTCCATTAGTGGCAGCACTGAGGAGCAATGCGCTTGAGAGCTCCATGCCATAGTCAGGCTTCATGGGACGTTCAGCCAACTTTCTTCAAACATTCTTTCAGTGATGGAGACTTGTTCTTTAACCAGGGTCAGTAAGACAAGAGAATATACAGTGCTGTCTTAATGCATGGGCAGACTGGGCAGTTGCTAGGGGACCCCATGAACATAGGGGTCCCATGCTAATCTATGTATGTTGTGACTTGCTGTCAATAAATAAATAAAAACTACACTATACTAAAATATAAATATAAATATTTGATGAACTATGAAAATTATAATAAATATTAGAAAGCTTTGTATAGTAGAGTGTCGACCATCCATCAGAAGTGTCAGCTATCTGAATGCAGCCTTCATAAAATATCAATTATCCACATGCAGCCTTCCTAAAAGTTGCATCTGTACACGAGGCATCACCTCTTCTTCCTACTATGTGGAATTTAACATTTTGTTCATTGCAGCCTTCCTGCTTCCACAGTTCTTCTTCAACAAGTAAGTGTCGTCTGGATTAGGGATAACTGGTGGTTCTTTCTTTATTCTGGCTCAAACCCTGTACTTTAGGTACAAGAGCCTGAATTCTCTACCCCTATCACCACCACTTGTGTTTCAATGAGTTGAGTGCATAGCTCTCAACTGTCCAAATTTTCACAGAATGTCTGGAATTTTTGGCTCTTACCTTTGGTATGTTCCTCTTGAGGATTGAATTCACTAAATACAGTAATAACAGCCATTTAAGTTTCAGTCTTCCTATCTCTCAGGAATGCATGGTAACACAAAACCTTTTATTCTAACAACTTTCTAAGATTATATAAGCAATATTTAAAATGTTTCCCTGGTTTTAGGCCTTTGCTCCCCACCCCATAAATGTGGGCTTTTTCAAGATTTCTTGTGCTACAAAGTTGAGAGCTATAGATGAGTGTCAAGTGCATTTTACAAGGAGCTGAGAGCTTTAGGGGAAGAGAAGTTTAGTGGTGCTTATGCCAAGTCTGTTTTCGTTGTGCAACTGTTGTTTAGTAAATGATATCACTATAGTGCTAAAGTATTTCAAAGTGTTGTTAGTAGTACAACAGGTAGTATGCTTACTCCTGATGCAGAAGGCTGTGGGTTCTACTCTCACCGTATGTAGATGGATCGATGATACTCTTTTTTAATCTGGTTCAGTTATGTGTTTGATTATCTGAACAGTTTATCTGCACTACCCTAAGTCCCAGTTAGTTTGGATAATTGACTCTACTGTACATGAGCTGTGAACTGAAATCCCTTTGCCGCCCCTTTAAAATCAGATTTAAACACTGAGCTTAATTTTTTAACAAGTGTGGCAACTTTTGTGGCCATATTTGTAGATCGGTCTTATTTGTAGGTAGCTGTAGCAGTGGACCACTACTGTGCATACAATATTTTGAAGGTGTTTACTTTTCTCATTGACCTAAATTTTCTACAGCTGAAACTGCACTAAACTATGCTTTCATTTTTTTTAAAATGTTTTCAAATATTGGAGAATAACCCTTTGAGCAGAAATGAAACATAGTGTTTTGAGTGGAGCGCAAAACAAGAAAAGAGTGACAGAAGAGGAGAAAATGTGCAAACTTGCAAAATTAACATCCTGGTTGAACCCAGGTACAACATCAACAGCCACTAATACTGCTCCTTCAAATATAGCGTCAACATTTACATCCACTCCTGCATCCACATTTACATCCACTCCTGCATCCACATCTACATCCATTCCGGCATCCACCTACATCCACTCCTGCATCCACATCTATATCCACTCCTGCATCCACATCTACATCCACTCCTGCATCCACCTATATCCACTCCTGCATCAATATCTACATCAATTCCTGCATCCACACCTGCATCCACTCCTACATTCACACCTACATCTACTCCTGTATTTATATCTACATCCACTCCTGCATCCACATCTATATCCACTCCTGCATCCACATCTACATCCACTCCTACATCCACCTACATCCACTCCGGTATCTATCTTTACATCCACTCCTGCATCCATATCTACATCCACTCCTGCATCCACCTACATCCACTCCTGCATCCATATCTACATCCACTCCTGCATCCACCTACATCCACAACTGTATATATCTCTACATCCACTCCTGCATAGATATCTACATCCATCCCTGCATACACACCTACATCTATTCCTGCATCCACCTACATCCAATCCTGTATCTATCTCTATATCCACTCCTGCATCCATACCTACATCCACCCCTGCATCCACCTACATCCACACCTGCATCTATATCTACATCCACTCCTGCACCCACATCTACATCCACTCCTACATCCACCTACATCCACACCTGCATCTACATCTACATCCACTCCTGCACCCACATCTACATCCACTCCTGCATCCACATCTACATCCATTCCTGCACCCACACCTACATCCACTCCTACATCCACCTACACCCACTCCTGCATCCAGATCTACATTCACTCCTGCATCCATATCTACATCCACTCCTATATACGCACCTACATCCACTCATGCATCTAATCATCCAGTTCCAGCAGGCATACCAATGTTATCATTACCTGTTCCTACTGTCGGGAATAGTCCACAAGAGGAAATATCCAAATTTGTAACAGTAAAGGAGTTTGTGATCCAATACTCAGAATCAGGGCTATGGAACATTAACAATACTAATAGAGTGAATTATCGCATTCATGAATCACGATAGCAACTTTTCAAACTCATGCAGAGTGTATAAAGAAGCTGCAGGAGAGAATTATCAGACAAGGTATTTATCAAAGAATTTGCTCAAATATTAGCTGTGGAACGGTGAGTGTGTAAAACGTGAATGGTGACTCTATTCACCTTCCCAAGGTCATGTGTACTGCTTTGTATGTCATCTGTTATCCAAGACAGAGTCTCCCTTTGCTACATCAGGATTCAATGACTGAAAACATAGTGATGTTATTGTAGAACATGAAAACAGAGAAGAACATGATGGCATATTTGATCCAACATAAAGAAATTGGAAGTGTAGATTCATTGTTACTTGAACATCATTACTCGGAGCAGGAGTGCTGGCATAAAGTGTTGACAAGTGTAGTTTCTGTAATTCACTTTCTTGCCTCTAGAGGTTTGCCATTTCATTGAAAGAAATCATATTATTGGGTCAGCAAAAAATGGAACCTATTTAGGTGTTCTAGAGCTATTGAGTGAATTTAACTATTTTTGGAAGAACATCTCAAACTGTATAGAAATCATGGAAAAATGAACCCATCATATTTATCGGCGAACATTTGTGAAGAATTTATTGAATTAATGGGACATAATGTTTTCTGTGCTATTCTTGAAGAAATAAGAGTCAAAGTATTACTCAATAAGTGTGGATTCGACTCCAGACATCTCACACACTGATCAACTGATAAATTACTGTTCAGTACATTCGAGGATGTGTGCCTGTGCAACATTTCATTAAGTTCATCCCCATCTGTTCTCTCTGCTACATTTGAGGATGTGTGCCTGTGCAACATTTCATTAAGTTCATCCCCATCTGTTCTCTATGCTACATTCGAGGATGTGTGCCTGTGTAACGTTTCATTAAGTTCATCCCCATCTGCTCTCTCTGCTACATTCGAGGATGTGCGCCTGTGCAACGTTTCATTAAGTTCATCCCCATCTATTCTCTCTGCTACATTCGAGGATGTGTGCCTGTGCAACATTTCATTAAGTTCATCCCCATCTATTCTCTCTGCTACATTTGAGGATGTGTGCCTGTGCAATGTTTCATTAAGTTCATCCCCATCTATTCTCTCTGCTACATTCGAGGATGTGTGCCTGTGCAACGTTTCATTAAGTTCATCCCCATCTGTTCTCTCTGCTACATTCGAGGATGTGTGCCTGTGCAATGTTTCATTAAGTTCATCCCCATCTATTCTCATGCAGCAAAGAAACTAGCAGACACTCTTGTGGATTTCCTAAATGAAAACAAAATTCCACTATCAAACTGCTATGGTCAGTCGTATGATAATGCCTCCAATATGTCTGGATGCTATACTGGTTAGCAAGCACGGATTCATCAACTGAATGAGTTCATCATCATCTGTGTCCCCTGTGCTGGACACAGCCTGAACTTGGTGGGAGTAAAAGAGGCAGAGTGTTGTCTACAGACTGTAAAATTCTTTGACCTTGTTCAGCATCTGTGTTCCTTTTTCTCTGCTTCTACACATTGATGGAATGCTCTGGCATCATCTTTAGAAAAGATGTCTTGGTCAAGCATCTGTCTGACACGAGATAGTCATCACATTTTGACACTGTTCATGCTCTGTATTGGGGGGGTAAGAAAATTAAACATGTACTGGATTCTGTATCAGCTGACACTGAACAAGAAGTGAACACAGGCTAGAGGCAGAACGAATGAGTGAGAAAATGGAGAAGTTGGAAACGATCTTTTTGACAATTCTTTGGAATGACATTCTTCAAAAATTGAACAAAACAGGTAATGTCCCATAGTCAGAGGATGCAAAGATACTTGTTGCCATCAATCTTTTTGGGTCTCTGAAAACCTATCTTCAGGAAATTAGAGACAAATTTAGTTAATACAAACTCAAAGCCAGGAGTAGGTGTCCAGATTTAGATTTTAGCTATGTGAAAAACGGGAATAAAACCAAAGTGTGTGCCTTACTATACGTATATAATGGATCAGAAGAAGAAGTACTTCTCAATTAAATTGAAAAGTTCAAAGTATAAATATTCTTTTCTGTTCTGGACTCTCTTATTTTTGAACTGACAAAGCATGCAGGAGCGTATTCATTGATTGGGAATCTGTTTTCCTTCTTCAGTGAAGTGAATACAATTGGTTCTGATGAGCTAAATGACAAGTGTGAAAATCTGGCCAATGCGTGTCACAAAGACCTTGATTATGCTGACCTTTTAAACGAATGTGCTCATCTCGTGCATGGCGTTGTTGTGGGTGAAAATTGTGCGACATTCCCTGTGTTGTACAGAAAAATAATTTCAGACGACTTGAAATCTGTGTTTCCCAATGTTGAAATTGTACTCAGAGTATTCATGTGCATGATGATTACCAACTGTGCAGGAGAGCATTCATTTTCAAGATTGAAACTTACAGCTTTGCAGCACCATGGGACAGCAGCGTTTGAACTGGCTTTCACGTATGTGTGTGTAAAATGAGATCCTCAAGACCATCGAGTTTAAGTCAATTATAAAGCAATTCTGTGCAAAGAAGTTTTGCAAACGTTTATGCTGAACACGAGTAATAATAAATATTTCATAATAATTTCATACTGTGCCATCTGAGTATGTATGGTTTACTAGTTGAAGTATCATTAATTTGTTGAAATGTTTGTTTTTCAAGGTTCATGTTATATCATTCAAATGTTTGTTGACTAATCTTTGCTGTACAGCATGCTTTTGTTGAAAGTATCAATAAATATATGTTTAACTTTATCGGGCCATTTTCATTTTTAATCCTGTGAGTGGTTGTGTAGGTAGGGGTCCCAGTGCACTGCTTTGCCCGGGGGCCAATAATGCTATTAAGACAGCCCTTAGAATATAGCCCTAATAATGCAATAAAGCAGACCTCTCTACTGTCCCTATTTTAGGGGAGCATACCTATTTTCAGTCCTGATGTACCCCTGCACAGGATGTCCCTATTTTTGGAGGAATGTCACTGTTTTCAGGTTTAATTTACCCCTTCACACAATTTTCTGAATCCCCTCACCATAAGTGATTTTGAAGCAGTTGTAGAGAAAAACACACTACATGACCAGCATGGTAGTGGCACTAATAATTTAAAGAAAGAGGAGACACATCTTACAGCTCCTTTTTCCTGAACCCCAAATAAATTACCTTGATTTGTAGAATTTCACAATGCAGTTCGATAAAGTCTACAAATTTTACACTGTCTCTTTGATAATGTGATTATATTGTTCCATCATTTTGTCACGGTCTCTTGTTTTTTAACAAGTTTCCTAGTAGTACCCCACATTTCTAGTGGAAGTATGTGAATACTTATGTGCTATTTGGTATTCAAATGCTGTGCTAATTAGATGTCCAGATTTTTGGCTGGCTGTACCTATGTTTCAAGTGTCTTTGTTCCTATTTTCAATGTCTGAAGGTTCAGAGGTAAGAGACTAAGCATGGCTCACATGAGCTTCTGAATACAGTGCAACCAACTGGGTGATCACACTGACTGATAAGGCGGGGCACACAGTTTTCATTCTCACTTTAAGATGAAATAAATGGCATTAGAGTACAAAGGATTTTCTGGTAGTATAGCCTTATGAATTAAGTTTGCTCTGTAGATAGAGCTGCGTGATAGTTTTCTCCAGAATATGACTATGCAGATGGTGACATTCACTCTGCTTTTATACTAGTTGTATTTTGCATTTGGTAAATTTAGGTTGTTTAACTTTTGAAGGGAGTTGTTTTAGTTATACTGCATAGAGAGAGAGAGCAGTAAGAACAACCCAGGTGACTGGGGTTCCATTAGTGGCCCTGGTACTAATGGGACTGACTTGAATGTGAAAAGAGAAGGGGCTATGCTCGCTTACGTCTCGTGGGGGAAGGGGAAAGGTATGTATCTGAAAACATGCACTCTTTCCAAGTTGTTCAGTGGCAATCAACAATTAGATGGAGCCATCTAATCTGGAGGAGTGGGGAACATCTGAAGGCTTACATTACTTGTAGAAGCAAATGACAACCCTGCTCTGTGCCTAATACATACCCAAATCTAGAGGCACTAGAAGTCATGTACAGGGAAGGCAGGCTTTGACATATATATCCTCTAATGGCTATCTGCATAATGGCAACACCACGAATTACTCCTGTCTAGTGGGAAATGAATGGTCATAACTGATGCAACTGACCAAATAGTTGGCAGATGTGGCTACCCAAAAAAAAAACTTTTGAAGGGATTTGTAAAGATGGAGAAACAATGTTACTTTTAGAATACACTGGGTATAAATTGTTTACCACTACTGCATTACCTCTCAGCTTTTTGAACAAGTTCAGGACAACTGAAGAGTATAACTTATTAAACACAAAGGAATCAACATATTTACTAGCTATTTAGAAGAATCTAACCCTCTAAAGATGACCGAGGTTTTGAGCGGCTTTAGTTAGGACAGAATGTACATGCAGGCCAAACTTGTGTGGATTACTGTTTATTATACCTAATGATCTAATGTTCACAATATCTTGAAATTTGCAGTTCCATTAGCCCTCTGAGCTTTTTGCAGTATTGAATCAGACTCTTTCTCTGGTGTTTATATCACCATGGAGGAATCTAAAAAAACAAATGGCTGCACAGTCAAAAGTGTTTAAACTTCTGTCATTCTCCTTGAACATCTCTAAGGCCAAAGAAAAACATGGCCACACTTCTGCCAATGCTATTATCTCTGGACATTGAAAAACTCACAGACTGGTCTAGCACTGTTATCCAGCCAGGTCTGTGTGATACGTCAGATATACAGAGAAAGTCACTAACTATACCTGGCTTGCTCCAGACTGACCTGGCAATAAAATTACACCTCCTAGTAGGGTTTCAGGGGCAACTTGCTACTTGGAAGATGGAGAAGACAATTTATCTCCTGAGATACTTACTGTAACATGACAGGTCCCCAGTCCAGTGATCTTTCCACTTGGATGACACTTGGTAATCTTAACTCCAGAGTTGTTCTGCCCGCTCAGGTTATATACGTGATGAACACCTCTTCTCATCTGCTTGATGGCTTTTAGCCACATCCAGTCTCCTACATGTACAGAAGGTCAGGAGAACAACAAGCTGTGAGCCTGATAGGTAGGTGGCCATCAGAAGGTTCCTAGGATGGGAAAGTCCCATATTAAGAGCACATGCAACTGTTGCGACTATTAAGGCAGCTTGAATGAGGCACTAGTATAGTACTAAACAGACACAAATTCAGGCCTGATATAAAACAAGGTTAAATAGGCTCATGAATAAGCTTTATAGAAAACTAGGTATGGTCCTTCCAATGTTTATGTCAAGATAAGCCATATGTAAATCAAATGTAGAGAACACTGACCTGAAAATTAAATACAAATTATCAGCCTTAGAAAATTAAATTGAAATATGTCTGTTAAACATAAAGGAAGCACAGTCATTAGTCGAAGCCATAAGAAAAGATTTCTGGACCTTCCAAGACCAGGCTAGGGAACATTCAGTCTTTCATCTGCTCAGACATTATAGCAAACAAGAATCACTTTCATTAAAATTCTGTGTTACTTCTGCTCATCTTGGATTTTCATTTTGTTCCACTTTCCTTGAAAGTGTTGTTTTATCTTTATCTATGGATATACTTGTATTTGGCAAGTGTCTAAAGTCATCTTTTCTTTCCTGAACTTTATTAACCTCCTAAAAGTCATACCATCCTGGAACTCTACAGTTGGGCTACCATGAGCTTGCCTGTTAAATCTGCCTCCATCATTTGAAACATTAAATATAAGTACTACAAGCATCTTTCATGTCATCAAGGTGTGCATCTTTGAGCCAAAACAAACTGCTTAAACTGTCTATACCTGTACCACACCTATATGCTACTAGGCAGGAACTTCTTGTCCACTAAGCAAAGTCACTCCATATTAGACAACTTGAGTCTGAATATTACCCACAATGCATCTGAGTATCTGTAACTTACCTGTGATGTGTAAGTGTAAAGTGTTAATATTCTGTAATTGTGTTTAGTTACCTTTTTTGTGTGTCAATACCTGTAACCTACTTGAATATGCAAAATGCCTTTAATATAGTTTCATTCCTTCCACGTTTGGCCTAGCCCATGACTGAAAAAGATTATTAGTAGCAGCCTATCATCCTAGTTATCAAATATATAAATATATTTTAACCTATGAACCTATTTATTTATAATTTATATAATTTATGTAATTTATATATACACTTAGATAAATGAGCTCTGTCTTGCTGATGCACGTTTAATTCCCTCAACCTTCATTTACATATACTGTGCATATACTGTGCAACCCTGAGATAAACCAGTGCACTTAGGTCATGCATGAAGAAAAGCAGGTTAGTGTAGTAGGTTTTGTAGCAAAGGAATATATATTAAAAGAAAAATGGAAAACACAAAAGATCGATTCGATGAAACAGAATACAGGTGGGCAATGTCTGTATGACTGTGAAAGGAACGTTATCTTTAACTCAGTGTGACTTGAGGGATCGATAAACTCCCTCCCACAGTAATATTTCTGGAAGCTGATTAATGAGATGGGAAGAAACTACTAGATTTGAAAAATATTGACAAACAACACAGCCAGAGTGGATGAAGATAGAGTGATTGAAAGGGCTACTTCATTTTAATTGATGCAACTCAAGAAAAAGGGGATGTGCAATGACAGCTACACTTTAGATGTGTTCTCATATGATCATCCTCCAGTGAACTTGCACTCTGGTTACATCCACTGACTTTTTTGTTTCTTTAGGAACGAAGACTGAGCATCACAACCTCCTGAGGATGTCACACTATCGATGAGACTTTATTTATTTATTTTGCATTATATCAATGATAAATGATATTTGTGTTTTTATTATATCACTCCCTCTTGTTCCTTCTTCTCTGGAACAGGGCACACAGTGATGTCACTGCAGGAATAGCGCATGCATTTTTATACCCAAGTCCCAGACTGGGTGGCTCTCATCTTTCCTTATTTTCCTTATGGGAAGTGCCTGCCTAATGCAAGTGCTTTGGCCTCCTCTAGGGGGTGCAACACAGCACATTCTCTTCTTCTCTTCCTCCTGTGACCAAGGACAGACCATTCCTGCTTCCCAGACATTCCATACCCACCTATTTCCCTCCCCAACTTTGTAGCGGCCTGGGTGCTAACTGAACCAAATTAGCAGCTGCAGCAGCAAGGAAGGGAGCTGCTACGTCTGCAAAGTGAAACTCGGTTTTAAAATGACACACATTTAATGAAATAGACATACCGTGAGTTTTAATGATTCAATATCATAAGGACTAGGAATGAAGTCTGTATGGACACGTGCTCGACCACAGAAAGGCCCAGTGTAAAGTGAAGTCATGTCTTCCAGGCGCATACTGTTTCGACTACTTCCTGTGAAGTCTGGGCTCTGAATCTCGCTACCTGCAAATGAGTACAACAAAAAAGTCAAAAATTCATATTAAAATATACAGTAGGGTATATTGCCAAACAGTCATTTCCTGAAAAATACAGAAATACAGACTATGTTAGGTATGACCACACACAACTGATATGCATCTGCTGTGGCTTAGAAAGAGGAACTCTGCAGTGTTGGTCACTATTTACAGCTCTCTAAGGTTACGTTTACCAGGCAGCTCTAAATCTGTATGACAGCCAGAACTGCTAACATCAAGGTTTCATTCTGGACCTTACATCTTGGGTAGTAAGTTATGTAAAACAACAAGATAAAATCCATAGAGTCCCTCAAAGTTTCCGTAAACCAAATGTCACATGCTTAGCCCAGAAAAACAAACACTGTAAGAAACTTTCCACCAGATGTTCTCAGTGGAATAAACATACAAAAATACTCCCCAGATCTTGTTGAATTTATCCTGGATTTGATTTTTCACTTGATGTACTAAGTTTAAAAGATTTAGGGAATATCTTTGTATTTTTTTTACACTGAGAACACCTGGTGGAAAGTTTCTTACAGTGTTTAACTTATGTAAAAAAAATCAGAAGTTAAGCAGCCTGCACTCTTACCTTGTCTTCCTGTTGATCTAGAATAATTTAGCAACAAAGGTATACAACTCACTTTCTTTTTTACATCAGCAATATTGGCCATTGTACAAGTGCAGAAATGTGCAGACAAATCTAACAGATGCAATCTGCCCTTAAAAAGTCAGTCAGTTATTTAGAAAGTGGAGTGATACATTCCCTGCACTGGATCCAAACATAGATGTAAGCCATTCATTTGTGTCTTGCCATGGTGACAGGGATATTGCATTATTGCTAAGGTCTAATCATTTGGGCTTGGAGTGCCTGTCAGATGCATATTTTCAATTTGGTGTCTGTCCCCCACTTCGGTGGATTCAGATTTAACAAGCTTTAGCAGAAATAAGGTATACTATAGACACTCAGGGGGCAGGAAGAACCCACTGAAATGTGGCTATCAGTCCAATTGAACTATTCTGGCTAACAAAATGGCAATAAATAAATAAATAGGCATGACTGTTCACAGTTCAATGGTTGGGAAATACTTTGGGGAAAAAGCACTGAACTTACTAAAATGATAAATTTCAGAAAAGCTGTAAGAATTCTGGATACTGGCATATATATATAGTTTTTAAATTGTAAACCCTGTGCAAACAGGTACATGTTTACAGGTGTAACCTGGGTGTATTATCTAATTACCTGATTTGCTCAGTCACACAGTAATGAAATGGAGATAGAAGGTATGAAACCCAGAACTATAGGACGAAGGTCAAAGGGTAAAGGTTGGTGACCAAGGCTATAAGCCATGAGTAGCAGTATCTACCAAGATATGCTGCTGAGTACAGAAATTCTGTTTTGGTGAGACATTCTCCTGTCTGCTCAGTGCCTCTGTCCGGTTAGTTTTCTTGACAGTCCGTTAAATAATGACCCTTTGGGTTTTGTTTCTCATATGATTTAATCTATTACGTGCATGTTAATTGTGATCAGGTTAATCTTCTGTTGTTACTGTTTTCTTCTACATGACATATCTGATAAGTACTGTGTCAAACAGTAAATAAACAGAGCTAATTGGCCATTAAACGTTACTTATATTTCTCAGGGTGTAAAGTAGGAAATATTTTCTGATTTCATAAAAAAGGGTAAGCCTCACAAAATCGAATTAATGCAAAATATGGGACCTTTTAATTACACCTGCAAAGCAAATGGGCTTTTGAAGGAACCATTTGACATGTGGGAGAGTGGTATATGCAAACTGTAAATATACTTTAAACTGCAAGATTATAAAAAATACAGAGGCTTAGACAGAGCTGATCTGAAAAAAAATGCTTTAACTTCAGAGAGACTGGCAGAATTGCAAATCTTCAGAAAATGTGCCTCTAAATAAAATTGACTTTCCAATTAATATATACTAAATCTCTGAAAGACAAGCAATTTAAAAAACTTTAATGAAACAACATTTAAGTGCTGTATTAAGAACTATTGTCAATAAAAGCAAATACCTTTACTAATTCATTTTGTTGAAAAAATAATAAAATATAAATTTTAGTCCAAAGTTCAGGCTGGCAAATACCTCCTACATGGGAGAATGCCTTTTTAGTAACATAATCACATGAACACATTTTTAATTACAGGATCTGCATCTGGTTTTATT